>NC_056748.1:1232221-1274721 GCF_019279795.1 Protopterus annectens | reverse complement strand
GTGTGTGTGTGTGCGTGTGTGTGTGGGCATATTTGTGAATATGTGAACATGTTGGGGGTGACTGCCATACCTCGCAACTCCCTCTAGACTAACAAGCAAAGCCTGTAATAGTGGTTGGGGGGACACTAAACAGAAGGGACACTTTTTGGATATTGCCCTAAGTCACATAAAAAGTTAATATAACAACAATTTGCATCACAAAGGATATCTGGAAAATAAAAAGTATGATAACCTAATGCCTAGCATTATTGACCGACTATAATAGCCTGAGATTTATGAGGGACAAGATAGCTATAAGAGGCAAAATTGGGAAGGTTCTGCAAAATCAGGGACAGCTGACAGGTATGGGAGTATTTCCATGGATGCAGTGTTTTTTTTTTGTAAACAAAAAGGTGGCAGTACACATACATTGCATTTGGATCTACCCCCTCCCCCCCAAAAAAAAAACTTATTTTTTTCTCCAAATCCTCTTTCGTGAAAAATTAAATAAATAAAATCTTCTTTCTTAATAATACAACAATTGAAGTCACTTAAAACAGCAAATTATTAAGGATGATAGTGGATAATAATTGTCCATTAATTTGAAAAAGGCTACTTGCTATGTGGATTATTAGTAGGAAATGATGACTCATTGTAACAATATTCATTTACAATCATTAAACCACAGTTTACAAAAATCAGGAACCAGAAAAACATATGTTAAGTAGCCCATAGGTTATATAAAATATGTACATGGGTCCCCAGGATTTTTTAAAGGAGGGTGCAAACCCACAGGTTTCCCCAATCAGCCACCCCCAAGCCGCCATTCCACTGCCCCATTACTTGGCTATTTCTCCCCAGATGCCATAAACGATGTTCAAAACTCTCCATGTGCATACTGTTTTCTGCTTTATTTCTACAATGATTCCAGATATTTGGATTTCATTTAAAACTGTTATTTCAAATTTTATAGCACAAACACGGATAGACATCTGCTAAACAAAGCAATACAGTCTCACAATGAAAACATACTTAGCATTAAAACTTCTCTGCCTTTGAAACTCACATTCACTGAAACAGTATTGAAACCCACATTCAAAGAAAATGCATCTAGCCAGTAGTGGATTAAACTTACATTTTGGCTGCTTTCAAATCATAGATCCCTTGAACACATTTTAGGACCATGCAAAAGTTCTTTGATTCACCTTCCTGATTGTATTAAATTATAATATGTAACAAATTATATTCCCTGTATAATACAGCACCACTTGTTAGAGCATGTTTTTAACTTTATAGTTTTGAACATTTTTTCCAGTAAACAATGAAACAAAACACATGAACCAATAATGACAAAACTGCCCAATTCAGAACAGTTCAACCATAAAAGGCCACTCAAACTTCTGTCATTACAATCCACCAATATCAGTCAATATGCACAATCTCTAAAGAAGTAAAAGTCATCTGAATAATTTCACATTGAAGAGAAGTGTAGCTAATGAAAAGGTTGCTGGTAGCAAACAACTTCATATTTCAGTGTTTCAGCTACAAATTCAGTGCCTGCGGCCTTCTAAGCTCACAATTCCTTGAAAATGCACTTGAAACTAATTTCCTTGAAAAATGCACCTGAAACTCAGTTTCTTGAAAAATTCAGCTTGGTAGTTGGGTTAGGATTCAGGCTCTCGATTCCTGTAGCTAAGTTACAGAGTTTGAGCCTAAGCAAATTACTAACAATCTGCAAAGCCTAACTATGGCATTTCACTCTCTCACGCACACATCTCAACCTCTTAGTGCAAGAAATCAGGACAAAGCCTAAAATAAATAAGGACAGAATATAAATATTGCTCTCATAAACTTAAAAAAATTGCTAGAATAACAAGATTTGTGTTAGTATGTATTTTTCTAAAGGATAAGAAGTCTAAACCTCAAACGTCTGTCATTATTTAGCGACTTTAATCCTTTTTATGAGGAACAGACAAAAACATGGGGCAAAAATCTGGACATTATGCAAAAACCTTGAGAGTTGAGGGGTATGCTACCTACCTCTTACACACACACACACACACACACACACACACACACACACACACACATATACCTACTTCCCTCTTACACACAGACACAGACATCATACCTCTCAACCTCGTAGCGCAATAAATCTGACAAAGCCTGTCATAATGGGGGGAACAAAGGCCCAAAACTAGGGACACATTTTAAATATTGCTCTTATTAACTTAAAAGTTGCTAGAATAACAGAGTTTGTGTTATGCATTTTCTGAAGTATATGAAGTCTGAGACTTAAATACATGTTATTATTTAGTAACTTTAATCCTTAGATCATCCCAGTGATTTGTCAAAAAATACAGTTTTTATGAGGAACAGACCAAAAATATAAGGCAAAAATCTGGACATTCTGTGAAAATCTGTATAGTCGAGAGGCGTGACACATGCATACACCTCCTACCTCCCTCTTACACCCCCCCCATACCTCTCAACCTCTTAGAGAAAGAAATCTGAACAAAGCCACAAATAATGGGAGAACAAAGGCCAAAGAATAGGGACACCTTTTAAGTATTGCTCCTATAAACTTAGAAAGTTAACAGAATAACAAGTTTTGCATTAGTATGAATTTTCGGAAGGATATGAAGTCTAAAGCTCAAACGTCTGTCATTATTTTTTTTACTTCAGTCCTCAATGACTTAGTAGGGATTTGCCAGAAAAACACAATTTATGAGAAACAGACCAAATATATGAGGCAAAAATCTGGACATTTGAGAGGTATGACCTCCCTCTTACACACACACACACACACACACACACACACACACACACACACACACACACACACACCCTCTTTACACGTGCACACACACACACACACACACACACACACACACACACACACACACACAGACATACCCTTACCCTCTTACACACACACACACACACTCACCTGCCTGCCCTTTTTACACACACACACACACACACACACCCACCCACAACCACACACACACACACTCACCTGGCTCCCCATTTTACACTTACACACACACACACACACACACACACACACACACACACACACACACACACACCTACCTTCCTCTTACTAACACACACACACACACACACACACACACACACACACACACACACACACACACACGCACACACACGCACACACACACACACACACGCACACACACACACACACACACACACACACACACACACACACACACACACACACACACACACACACACCCTTACCTCCCACTTAGACACACACACACACACACACACACCTACTTCCCTCTTACACACACACACACACACACACACACACACACACACACACACACACACACACACACACACACACACACACACACACACACACACACACACATGCACACACACACACACACACACACACACACACACACACACACACACACACACACACGCACACACCCCTACCTCTCATCTGTCTGTTCTTGGTCCACAGTCCAAATGTCTTCTGGAATTCAAATTCCATGTGCACAGAAGACAAACACATAAACAATTGGTCACACAGATGCAGAAGATGAAAACAGGTTGCAAACATCTGTTGCATCTGTGCGACAAATAATATAAAATAAAAAAATGTATTTTATTTTTTAAATCAAAAGAAAATTTATCTCACTTGAATATGTAGTTGATGCTACGACCAGTTGTTATGGCTGAGGTGCCAGTATGCCTTACCAGTTCATACCATCACAAAAAAGCCTTGCATGTTTGTATGTGTGAAATAACAACAGCCACTACTCCCCAGGTACCTACGTGGTAAAGAGACAAAAATCCTATAGCAAAGAACGACCAAAGTAGGCAAAGCTCCAGGTTCACAAACAGTTTTAAAAAAAACACACAAGCACTTTTGCCAAATGCTTCTTCAGGTGTGACATAAGAACAAAGTACCTGAGGCACCATATTTCATAGGTTCATAGGTAGGTACTAGGCTATCTGCCCAAGGGCATTTATAAGCCTAGCCAAAATGTGTTGGCTTTCGCCTCCCTTTTACATTAGTTTCCTGAGCCTCTGTCCAGCAGGACCATTGAAGTGATCCCAGGGGTAAATTTACGATTTCCCATCCACTCGTCAAGATTTCTCTTGAAGAGAGTCAATGAGGGATTTTGCCTAACATAGATTGGGATTCTATTCCAGAGCGAGGGAAGCCTCTGGGATAGGAATCTATCCCTCCAGCATGTCCTATTTATTGTTGTGCTGAGGTTTAAATCCCTGGAGCATGTGGCTCTAAGAGATTTGGTTTTCTTGAGGTGGAGCATGTCCATTAATTCCGGTTTAGACATGGCCTTGTATGTCAGGCAGAGATCACCTCTGAGTAGGCAGTAAGCAACCGAGTAGACCTGGAGTTTCTTTAATCGAGCTGCATAGGGCATCTGTTTGAGGCCCATGATCTTTTTGGTGAGGTACTTCTGTGGTCTTTCCAGCTGTTGCAGGTGTCGGGTAAGGTACATCCCAGATGGGGCATTGTACTCTATTATGGGCCTGATGAACGACCAGTAGAAGGGCACAATGACCTCTCTTGATCTAGATGTGAACCCTTTTGTGATTAGGTGGGCTACATAGAAGGATTATCTAACCACTTTGGCAATGTGATTATCAAAGGAGAGGTTGATATCTACTTGGGTCCCCAGATCCCTAATTACATCTTCCATACTTAGTGGATTACCACCTATGTGGTAGTTCGTGGGCACTTTGTTTTTCCCAAAGGGGAAGATTATGCACTTTTTGGCATTTAGCTTGAAGCCATGGTTCTGATACAAGGTATTCTTCTCTGTGAGACCCTTCTGGGGGATATCTGTGTCAGCCGGAGAGTCGATTATGGCCCCCAGTTTGCAATCATCTGCGAATTTGGTCAGCCATAGTCCTCTCATGCTTGCCTGTACCTCAGAGAAGTATATACCGAACAGGAGGGGTCCCAGGACTGAGCCCTGTGGGACCCCACTTGTAACCGGTTTAGAGTCGGACATGGCACCCGCAACTCTGACCATGTGAGTTCTATCCATGAGACAGTTGGCAACCCATCCCGTGACATAGAGGTTAATGTTAAAGCTGGTAAGCTTATCTATAATGCCAGAGTGGGGAATGGTGTCAATGGCCTTTGCAAGGTCCAGGTAGGCTTTGTGGACTACCTTTCCCTCATCTATGGCCTTGGTAACTGTTTCAAAGAAGTCAACTAGGTTTAGGAGGCAAGATCTGCCTTTAACAAAGCCAAATTGGGTAGGGTCCAGTGTGTGGAGGTTTCCAATGTCTCTGTTAATGAGTTCCATGATGATGCGCTCCATAGCTTTGCAGACCAGGCTAGTCAGGCTTATAGGGCGATAGTTCCCAGGATCCGTTGTGGCACCACCTTTGTGGATCAGGATAACTGTTGCTGTACACCATTCTTTGGGTACATAGCCTGTGGTAAGGTTGAGTTTGAACAGTGAATTTAGGTGAGGGTTTAGTTCATTTTGGAGCTTGTGTAAGATGTAGCCTGGGATACCATCTGGCCCCATTGATGCTGTGTTTTTGGCTTTGGAAAGGGCTGTATTCACATGTGTGTCTGTGATGTCTGGGGCTCTACATTCTTCTGGGATGGACACGGGCCCTTTTGGGGGTGGGGGGGTAAAGTTTGCACTGAACCTGTCAGCCAGGATGTTGGCAATGTCAGTTGGTTCAGTGTATTTTTTACCATTTTGCACTAGCTCAGAGCAGATCTGAGAGTTGCCACTTAGATTCTTGACATAGCTAAAGAAGGCTTTGTGATTATCTTTATGCAGGACAGGGTATTTAACTATTAAATTTAAGTCACATGATAAAACAAGTCCCAATTTAAAGGTACAAGTCCTGAGATTCATTCAGAAACCATTTAAAAATATAAAAATATATATATGTGAGAGATACATCACTAAAAGGACAAGCATACATGAATTTTATCATAAAAGGCATAAAGCATATAAATGCATATGTGTCTATAAAAATATATAAAAAACAACATACACATACTAATCATATACATATTTGATCATGAAGGTAGCATATAATATATATTATATATAATATAATATATAGCCAACCACTCATTTCCTTCGCAGTGGTCTGGCCTTCAGAACAGGTCTTAATGGTATGCAATCAATTCAAACCCTGTCCTGCATTCGCTCTTAACCTAATAATCCACTGAGCTTCCATTTCTTCCATCTTTAATCTGATATCCCCTCCTCTCTTATTGCCATAATTCATTCCTATAACTGAAAAACCAAAACTATACGTACTATCCGTACTAAAAACATGTTTTGCTAATGCATTAAACATGCTTTTCTTGCCTATATGATAGATATGCTCCCTAATCCTGTCTTTTAGCATCCTGTCAGTCTTCCTGACATAGAATTTACTGCATACCCTGCATACAGCTAAATATATCATATGCATACTAGTGCAAGTGGCCTTGATCTTAAAACTAAACTGTTCTCCTGTATCTGGATGCAAAAAGACAGGATTGCTATTTATATAAGAGCAAAATGAACACTTCCTACAGGGAGTAGTTATTCCTTGTATAACTGGTCTATTAGTATCCCTTGTACCACAAAGGAGCCTCTTCAGGGACCGTTTGTTTCTAAAAATAAACTGAGGTGTTGAATCTAAGTATTTTCTGATTAGCTCATTGGTCATTAAAATATTCCAGCTCCTCCTAACAATACCAGTATATTGATTAATATTCCTTGAATAACTGAATGGCACTCTTAAATTATTATTATATCTCCTTCTCAGCTTATGTCTTCTGTCATCCTGGGCCCATTCAGAGAAATAAGGTTTAGCTCTTGTACTTCTCATATTCACCACATTCTCAACATTCTTCTCTATCATATACATGACATACCCTCTGTGTACTAACTCAGTAGTGGTGGCATTAAGCTGTTGTTGGAAATCCTGTTCACTCACATTGAGTCTAGAAGCTCTGTAGAGCTGATTTTGAACCACATTTCTAAAAATGTACTGTGGATACATGCTTTCTCCACTGAGCAGATGATTAACTCTACATTCTTTCCTGTGAAGCCTAGTCCCAAGCAAGTTCCTATCATCCCTGAAAATGGTAACATCTAAAAAATCAACATTCCTATGCAACCAATTCACAGTGAAAGTCAAAAAATGAGTAGACTTGTTCAGGAATTCAACAAACTCCATCAAAGTCTCAGGGGTACCATCCCATAATACAAAACGATCATCTACAAATCTTCTAAAGAATAAAACCTGTTTCCTAAAGAGACCCCCTATAAGGTACTCACTCTCCCAAATAGCCATCACTGCATTCGCGTAGCTGTTCGCACACAAGGTGCCCATCTCTACACCATTAACTTGCCAATATATGGATTCTCTGAACATAAACACGTTATTCTCTAAAACCAAATGTAGTAATTCCCTCATTTGTGTTGTCTTAATACCACCACCACCCAATTCAGATTCCATATACGTGATGGTAAAGTCTATACCCAAATCATTGGGAATCATGGTGAATAATGAGACCACATCAAGGGTAACCAATAACACTTGATTCCCCAGAGTATTGTCTATGGTGTAAACATATAGGTCCCTGAGAAAGTGTTCTGTGTCTCTCAGTATATATTTAGATTAATCCAAAAGGGGTCTCAAATTCTTCTCAATATAAATCGAGATGGGCTCAGTATACCAGTTGGCCCCAGCCACTATTGGTCTCATCAGGGGGGTTATTATCTTTGTGCACTTTCGGCCATCCCTGAATTATGGGTATAGAGGGGTAGGATACAATAAAGTACTAACATAAGTCATCATCATCTATCATTCTTACACAATTCAACCTCCTGATTTCTGACTTTACCTTCGTGATCATTTCACTAACTTTTCTTCTTGTGATCAAAGTATAAAAATCCTTGTTACTCAGCATTAAATGCATAGTATAATCACACTTGTCCCTATCTAAAACCACTATTTGGCCACCCTAATCAGCCGGTTGAATCATGATTAAAGTATTTTTCTCTAAATCACAAAGTGCAAGATATTGTGCTTTTGTGAAATTAAAATGCTTAGATTTCTGTCTATTGAAATGTTGTCTATAGTACAAATCATATACATCATTAATACACATTTGTTCAAATGCTTGGACCAAAGGGTTCAACTTAGGAATAAAAGCACTCAATTTCTTAAATACATTTTGACTAACATTAGCAGTGTCACAACCAAAAGTTAATTTAAGCATCAAATTGCAAGTAAACTGTTTAATGTCCAAAACAATTTCAAAAAGTTCTTTGTCAGTACTAGGTATAAACGACAATCCTTGCTTAAGTACAGACATCTCATCCTCTGTCAAAACATGCATAGATAAATTCAATACTAAGTCTTGGTATTTAAAAAAGATTTCTTGATGGTATAAGAGCTTATATTAAATATAGACAAATGAGATGTTGCTGTATGTAATGTTTTCACTTGGCATCGTTATACTGAGAAATCTGCAAATACCAGCAATATAACCGTTGGGCTGACAACCAATCAGGATGTGTAGTAAATAGTAATCCCATCTTTCTGCATCGAGATACAGGAGAAAAGTTTAGTTTTAAGATCAAGGCCACTTGCACTAGTATCCATGTGATATATTTAGCTGTATGCAGGGTATGCAGTAAATTCTATGTTGGGAAGACTGACAGGATGCTAAAAGACAGGATTAGGGAGCATATCTATCATATAGGCAAGAAAAGCATGTTTAATGCATTAGTAAAACATGTTGTTAGTACGGATAGTATGCATAGTTTTGGTTTTTCAGTTAAAGGACTTAATTATGGCAATATGAGAGGAGGGGTTATGAGATTAAAGACAGAAGAAATGGAAGCTCAGTGGATTATTAGGTTAAGAGCGAATGCAGGACAGGGTTTGAATTGATTGCATACCATTAAGACCTGCTCTGAAGGCCAGACCACTGTGAAGGAAATGAGTGGTTGGCTATATATTATATTATATTATATTATATATAATATATATTATATGCTACCTTCATGATCAAATATGTATATGATTAGTATGTGTATGTTGTTTTTTATATATTTTTATAGACATATATGCATTTATGTGCCTTATGTCTTTTATGATAAAATTCATGTATGCTTGTCCTTTTAGTGATGTATCTCTCACATATCTATATATTTTATATTTTTATATGGTTTGTGAATGAATTTCAGGACATGTGCCTTTAAATGGGGACTTGTTTTATCATGTGACTTAAATTTAATAGTTAAATATGGTGCCTCAGGTACTTCATTCTTATGTCACACCTGAAGAAGTATTTGGTGAAATTGCTTGTGTGTTTTATTAAAGACTGTTTGTGAACCTTGAGCTTTGCCTGCGTTGGTCATTCTTTGCTATATGTTTGTATGTGTGTTGTATGCATGTTTATAGGTTCATAGGTGTGTACTAGGCTAATGGCTCTGGAGCCTTTACAAGCCTAGCCCATAGGATTAGCCTGGCATTGTGCCACCTGACATAGTCTCCACTGCTGCAACATGTTGCCATTCCTCACTGCATCCAAATGCCTTTTGTAAAATAATTCTCCAGGAATAACATTCACTTCAGCTATCATGTTCCTCCATCTCCCAAAGCTCTCCAGTTTCCCTCTACATCAGTATCACTTTTAGCCTCCTTCTCTTCCATTACACCAGTTTTATCTCTTATTCTCTACATTTCTTCAATGTTCTGAATTTATTTAACCACCCCACATCATTTCTTCAGCTTCATAAATAGCCATGTGTGCTGTTTCTTCTATCTACTGTACCCATCACTTTTCAGGTCTCTTTCTCCTTATTTTCTCTATTTCACCATTTGTGCCAACTTCCTAATCTGTCTTATGCCTTCTAACACTTCTGCAAATTCCTAACCATACCCTCATTTCCTCAGAACCCCACTCCCAAAATAACCTCACTACATCTTTAATCAGATACCTGTTCATATTCCCCAGAAGCTGCCTACTTGTGCTCCCAAGTCATTACACTAACCCTTATCTGCCCCCTTCCTCTAGCTGAGTGTGCTCTCTGCAGTGCGATAACCCCCTTTTCTGAACAGCTTCCTGAGAATTCCTGCACTTTACATGCTTCAATCACCTTCCTCCCTTCCTTGTTCTCATTTCTACTCGTTTCCATCATGGGATTCCTAGTAGATGTTGCAGCTACCTTATTATTTTACTCTCTCTCCCGTTAAACAGAGCTGTGCACCTTGCATAAAGACACTGAAAATTAGCAGACATCCTGAAAACAGAGGGAAGGGGAGTACAAAAGTTACAATTGAACAGCAAAAAACAATACCACTACCTGCCTAGCAAAGCAAAGCAATCACTGAACAAAAAAAAAACATGCACTACTTGCTAAATTCATAAGGAAATTGGAAAGGCAGGCTAGAAACCCAGGTTCCTATCAGATAACCGAAGACGCATTTTGTCAAATGCTTCTTGGTTGAACTTGAAATGTCGAAAAGGCAAAATGATGAAGTGGCATATAAGTGAACTCTTTCCCTGGGAAAGAAGTTGCTTGGCCACTTCGTCACTTTGCCATGTTTGGCACTGCAGTGCGATGTGTGTGTGTGTGTGTGTGTGTGTGTGTGTGTGTGTGTGTGTGTGTGTGTGTGTGTGTGTGTGTGTGTGTGTGTGCTTGTATGAATGTGTGCATGTGTGTGAGAGAGTGATCTAGTGGAGTGTCTATGCCAAGACGATGGATATCCACTAATAGTTATTATAGCAGATTAATGCTAGCAGTGACACCATGTGGTTCAGACATATGGAAACTAGCTGACAATAGGATCTTTCCTCATTGTGAATAATTTTGTCTCTTAATCACTTTTTCTGCATTTGTGTAAACTGCCTCTTTTTGCTGCAACAGTTTATGTGAGCCCTGAAATTAGCCTCTGGAAGTTTGCTGGTGCTCCATAAAGCCCAAATGGCATAATTTTATAGTGGAAGAGGCCATTAAACGTAGCGAATACAGTTTTCCCTTTGGCTTCAGGGACAAATGGAATTTGCCATTATCAGATTAAGTCTAAGGTGGACAGAAATCTTACTGTTCATGATCTTTCAACTAGTTCATCTAATCAAGTCATAGGATTTTAGTCAAATTTTGAAATATTATTTAGTTTACTGAAGTCATTACAAAATGTTATAAATACATCATGCTTGGAGACCAGTATGATGGAGTTATTCCATTCCCTCTGTGATTCTTCTATAACCCTAAGCTTGAGCATGCTTTGTACCTTTTCCTTAACTCCTTGATGTTGGGACTGTGGTATCCAGTATGCTTTCAATTAAATTTTTCACCAGACAGATTTTCAATATTGTCCATGGTTAAACTGGTCCTAACAAGTAATAATAAAAATATGTCTGTGTCTCGAAATATGCATCCCTTAATCTCTTGCTTTTGGATTACAAATGAGTTCTCACCTACTTTGTCTTAAAGACACACCTGTGGAAACCTTCCCCAGGATTCAATAAAATCTGTGTAGGCTTCGTGAAGAGCCTACATGGAATGTACCCATGTACTCAGCCACCGTTCCTCCTTGGCAGTGTGCCATACATATTAATTATGGCACCCAGATGAGGGAGTACACAGGAACATGGATTTTAAATCCATGTACGCAACACTGTAGAGGCTATGTTGTACTTGTGGACTGTCCAAAAAACTTCTGGACAGTTGATAAGCATAGCACAATACCTTTTGGCCTGTTAACCTGGACAGAAAGGTGGTCAACAGGTATTACTTCATGAAACTGAAGTTTTAATTTTTTTTGTTTTTTTTTATTTTGATGTCCATGTGCGTCTCTGCAAGGTGTTACTTGTAACTACCTCTTATGTTGGCCGTATGTATAATTTCATATTGCTTTGCTGCTGATATATTTTCATTTACGTTATTTATTGTTGTGTTTCTCATTATATTCCTTTATACTTCTTTTGATTAATCATTTTTATCTTCTATTATGTTGATACTAACATTTGTTTGGTTATGTTTATTTTTTACCTTATGTTTATATTTAATTTACTACAGCGCAACAGGATACGCTGGTTCCAGGTGATACACATACCTTGGCTCCCCTGGCTGTAGCACTGGGGGCCAGCACATCTGGGCCCCAGGCTGGTGGTGCCCCTCTGGTGCCCCCTCCGCTGCTCCTGTACTACTAGGCCATTGGGTAGTTCTGCTCACAGGCTGGGGTTGGTCTGCCCTCTGGGAGTGGAAGCTGAGTGTGTGATTATGGCATCCATGTGGAACTGCCAGGCATGGTGTGTGGGCTGTTGCACCAAACTCTCAGTGCATGCCTATGCTGGATGGTAGGATGCTGTCCATCCTGCTGAGGAGTCCTTGCCCCAGACATCAGTGTTGGCCACTGCATCCACAAGAGCAGTGAAGGTACAGTGCTGACAGTCCCATGGCTGAGAACTTGAGTCACACTGCTGCCATGACTGACGTCCATGGGACTGGGATTCCACAACACCCTCCCTAATCAAGGTGTTTACCTCCCTCTTGTGTCACACACCAACCCTGCCTACTGTCTTGTCTGTCTGCAAAAGCTTCCTCACCTTCCCAACCTACCTTTCCCACATGTACCTATGTCCCTTCTGCAACATTCCACTCTCACCTTTAAAAAAAATGAGCACCTGTCCCCCCCAAAAAAAATTGTCCCATACATAGCTCTCCATTTCACACACATGTCCACTGGACACACTTAATTTTGTCCAATTGGCTTGACAACACACTTATGTTACCCTTCCCCTCTCTCTGAGGGTGACAGTCCAAATTCATCTAAAAAATCAGTTAAAGTGCACAGTTGTTGCTGTAAAATAAATGGATAGCTATGGTTCTTTCTTACACCCTTCTTGCACATGCCTACATGCCTTTCATTGTTTTTCACCCTGTTTGCACCTCATTTCACCACTGTCCTATCTCCCCATTTTTAATTTCTTTAAAGATTTTTTTGCACTGTGCTGCATGAAGCTTAGCATCACTAAGCTCAGCTAAATGGCATTATAATTATATATGTGTGTAAAATAATAATCATATTCAACATGTACACCTACTCCCCATTTCAACCCATTTAGGAAATGATGCAGCTATTTTCTGCAAAGATCATTCAACCCCTATGAGACAAGATGATGCCCCTGAAAACTTTGAAATCATTGATGCAAGTATTCAGCAATATGTGGATCCAGTTTGTTTAGAAGGAAACAAAAAAAGAAAGGAAGAAGTTCACAACAAATAAGGAAGAAAAAACTGATTAATGACTGTAAAGGAAAGAGAATACATAGTAAAAACGGCACTGCATTGTTGTTTAACACACAGGTTACAGGGAATTATGATATATTTATATCAGAAAACCTTCAGTCTACAGAAAAAGGCATCATTTTTCCAATGAAGAAGGTGGAAAAAAGAGGTAAGGGGCAGGTGAAAAGGAAGAAATCAAAATTGAACATGGAAGGATTGAAAAACATTACTATAAGAAAAAAGAAGAGAGACAGATGTTGACTACATGGCTCAAGATGTGGATTTATAACACCAGCTGGATGAGAATTTAATACACAATGAAAACAGTGGGATTAATAGGACTAATGGTGATGAAGATCTTTCCTTTGTAACAACTGATAGATCAGATATTATTGTATTAGAAGCTGAAGATTCTTCAGAGCTGGCCAGCAAAGATACTCTTGTAATTGGAGATTCAATTATTAGGGGAACTGATTCTTATATTTGTAGAGATGATAATGAACATCAAATAGTAACCCAAAAAAACTGGAAGATGCAGAAGAAAAGAGTGAAATGCATACAATGTTAGCATAATAAAAACTTTTAATCCACGCTTTTGTAACCAAATTTCTTCAGAATAAAATATACATTCTCAACATCACATTTAAAAACAGTTTTGAAATGCCTCTGCACCAATAAACGCATCTTTCCCCTAAAACAATTATACAATTAATCAATAAAATTTCAAAGCTCAGGAAGTTATTTTCTTATATAGACTCCAGGTTTTTCAAAAACATTTAATGTTGACAGCATCATTTATACCAGTTTTTTTGTCTGAATTTAATCTGATTTTCCATAAAGCCTCCTTTTGTTCAAGATTTATTTTGAATTTGCCACCCCTAAAATCATGACTTCCTTGCTCCAGCACAGAAAACAAGAATTTTTTTGTCCATAAGACAGATGATAGTATGCTTATAAAAAGCATTTGTCTTGTCTTGTTTTCTAATATTGTAATAATGTTCTGTTATTCTGGTGCATGCGGCTCTTGTAGTCATACCAATGTAGAATGCACTACAATATGCACACATACTAATGTATACAACCCCTTTACTCTTACAGTTAAAATGCCCTGGAACTTTCAAGGTATAAGACAAATGTTCTAAATTAACTAAGGAACCTTCAGAAATGTATCTACATATGTTACAGATTCCACACTTATACATGCCCCATCCTTTTTTGTGTGATGTTAGAGCAATATACAAATTTGTTTCTCTCTCTTTCTAAAATATTTTTTAAGTTGTTTTGATTTTTGTATACAAACCTTGGTTGGGTCACCACTATAGGTTGTCAGTCTTTTATTTCCCTGTAGAATTTTCCTGTTGTCAGAAATAATATTTCTGATAATACCACTGCCTACTGTCATGTCCAAACAAAAGAAATTACCAATGTCAGATGTGTTCATGTCATGGTTCTGTTTTGTATTGATGTTAGAAAACCCATGCTCAAGGATGTCTGGAAAGAGACTGTCCCTATTCTGTATGACATATTCAGCCTGCTATTTCAACAGGGTCTTATTATAACCTCTTTCAACAAACAGGGTAGTAATAAATTCTATTTCCTTCAAAATGTCACCCATTTCACTTGTCATTCGACTAGTTCTTATGAGCTGTCCTTTGGGAATATTATTCTTCATATAACGAGGGTGCATGCTGGTATAATGCAAGTAATTGTTAGTGAAAGTTTCTTTACTAAAAATCCTACTAACTTGTGAAGCTTAACATCCCATTCCAGAATCACATCCAAAAAATGGACTTTTAGTCCCACATCTCCTAGAACAAATTGTAAGTATCCTGATCTGGAATTAAGGGTGTCAACAAAACTTTGTCCTTTTTGTACATCCCCAACCATGACAAAAAACAAAAATGCCCAAATGGAGTTGTCAGCTCCTATGAATTTTTTGTTACACTAAAAGACTTCTTTAACAATGCTGGTCTTAAGGTCCTGAAGTTGCTTATAGACAACAACTGTAAAATCATGACTGGGCTAAGGGAAGAGATCTGTAAAATAGAAGAAATCTTGCTTAAGGACTATCACAGCAAGATTGGGGAATGGGTCGAGTACCATACACTCTTCTCTGAATTACAGAAACATGAAGAGGTTATAATTAGTCGTAAAAACCACAAGCTCAAGCGAGATGCTGCTGTGTATGAAAATGACACAGCATAAATTGATTTTTGTGTGTTTAATAAACACACAAACCAGGACAAATTCAAAGTACAAAATAAACAGACATTTGTTTGAAGTATGTTAATTAAGCATTATATCACCATTTTTTATTATTATGTTTTCATACGTATATGCATATTTATATATTTTTTTATCTAAAATGTCTGTCTTCAATGTTGAATAATATTTTTTTTCCATATGTTATTTGGTTTTTAAACAAGTATAGGAGTGTTTTTTACTGTGACTTTAACTTACAAATTGCATCTTGATGATGGTTGGTTATATAGAGGGGTGTGTTTGTAACTAAAAGCTTTATATACAACAAAGATGAAGGGCTTTGTTACTCTGATGATGCCCGATTATATATATGGTGAAAGCGCTAAGTTATTTGTTTTTATGTACAGATTTACCATGTGTATTGTCGCCTTTTTGGTCTATTAAAGTTCGTAGTGTCTGTGGAGCTGAACCGGTTTATTTTTTACAAATGAAGCTGTGTGTCTGATGCACAGGGTGACTATCTAAATTAATATGTATATGTTTCATCCATTGTTGCCTTTGACATGCTACTTGTACTGGTCAGTCACACAGTTTGAATGCTGCCATTTGTAATGTGTAAACCAGATTATGTTGTGTATGTTATGTTGGATGCTGTTGTAATAGCTCTGTAGTCACACAATGAAAGGTGTCTCATAACACTGTTTACGTTTCACTTTCAGGACTGCGTAGGACACACCTATGGGTTCACATGTACAATTAACCAATCAGCATCAGAGCACAGGATGGAATGACAGCACAGAAGAAAAATGTCACCAGAAAAGTAAAACAGTGTAGTTGCATGGCTCCATGGGTTCATATGTGTATAATAGGCAAACAAAAAACAAGGGCATCACTCATCCTAGCCATGCATCCCTAAACTCTGACAAGGTCTGATACCCTTGATAAGTATAAGCAGGGTTTTGAGAGCTGGCACATGGACAAGCAGGGCATGCAAGGTGAACCATCTACAGTTCCCCTGTATCCATTAGAGACATTTGTCCTAAAGCATTTATAATTGTCGTGTTCCCAATCCGGTTGTGTAACTATTGTCGTGTTCCCAATCCTGTTGCGTAACTTGCACATGATTAGCATTAGGGCGGAACTGTGCTTCGCATGCATTGGGAGCCTGTTACATATTGTGTGTAGTGTCTGGGCTGTATACCTGTCTGTCCAGCATGTCCTGTTTATACCACAGTCAAGGTGTAGGTGTGTAGGTGAGGTAATTATTGTGCTAGTCCTTTCTTGGATATGTGGGAGGTACACAGTGGGGTCTGACACCTCCCTGCATGGCTGATATACATGTCCCCTACAAAGCATGTCAGAGACAGAATACATAGTAACAGGCTTGATGCAGTTTGCATAGGACATGCTATGTACACTGTGTATCGGTTTACTGTGGAACCTCTGGATGTGACAACTGTCAAATATGCCTGGTTCCTTACATACCAAAGGTGGCATTGCACTCAATGGCAGCTATGATGAATGCAAAATACAGTGGAACAATGACCGTCTTGGATTTACATGCCATACCTTTGTTTATATGTTGCATAACATAGAATGCATCCCCAAATATTACCAATCTGTGTCACTATCTCTGTAACTGTAAGTCCCTGACTACTGGGTCAGCTGTTGGAGGTGTGCAGTCAGTACATTAGTGACCAGGGGTGGATGACTTCCCAAGGGATAGTATTGTGCATTCCTTGGCATTTACTGTTAGGTCATGGCTCTGACAACAACTGAATGTCTATGTCAACCCATCCTGGATAACTGCAGAGTCAGTGTGAGATTCAATGACCGCTCCTAATTTGAAATATTCTGCAAATTTAGTTAGTCATAGGCCAATATCAGTAGCCATGACTGCGGAGAAGTAAATGCCTCTAAGTAGCACATCCTACCCCACCCAAAAACCCAAAATCAAACATATTACCCATAGGTGATTTACATCATGAGACACATTGATGTGCCTCGCACCAGGCTACATAAAGAAAAGGTCATGGTCAGCTTTCTGTGAGGTGTCAGGATATACCATATCACTGATGCACTCAAGTCTGTCACCATCAAGCACTGTTATGACTATGTCATAGTTCCTGTTGGTGTGTAGAACTTCAGACATACCGCTCTGGACTGTATGCAGAGACTTGACTGGGCTGACAGACTGTATGTCTCAGGCAGGTATGCCCTTGGCCTTGATCTGCATTTTACCATCACTTATTTTACCTTATTACCATGCTACCATACAAATGGAAAATGACTGATGTCAATAATTGCCATAGTGTGTGATGTCACTGTAAAGGGATCCACTATCTGTCAGCCTGGGATTACCTCCTCAACAGACCTCAATGCTTTGCCAGAGATGGTCTTCAACTATCACCCCTGGGACTTTGGCAACTGGCCAAGGCTGTTGCCACCCCCATACAGCGCCTTCTAGGTGGTGTCACCTACAAACAACATCATTGTTATGCTGCCAAATGCTAGGAAATTAATCACTAAACTCCACTCAGTAGAAGCTGTCCCCACCTTGGAAGATGCAGATACCTGTGCTGTCACATACACCTGTGTAAAGGCTGTGGAGACCATCAAAGCCATACCAGGCTATACCTTTTTCCATATGTTCAGACCTCAAACTTAGTGTGCAAAGTAATGGAAGTGGTGTGCCCATATTCATTAAGGATAGATAGACATCCAGATTGGTTACAGTATGATTCCTTGGAGAAACTGCAGGTGCTATTGACTGCTTGTATGGCAGGCCCAGTCAAGCTATTGCCAACTACAGGAACAACTCCATGAATCAGGACACCCACTGTGCTTAAATGGATCTACTTTAGTCTATCAAGATACATCAAACCAAGATGGTTTTGGTTGACTTTAACTACCCACCAACTGGATAGATTACTCATGCTCAAACTCACTTCTCAGAGGTTAGTCAACTTCCTTAATTACAATTCCCTGGACCAGTGGGTTGACATCCACACAAGGGAAAACAACATACTGGATCAGGTGCTTACCAATATGGGTGACCACTGAACATCCTCAACTGTGAGGTCCTCCCTATTGAGATCTGACAACAAATTGGTGTCATTCAAAGTTAGTATCACACCTGACATCCCCATCCTTGCAGCATATAAAGTAATAAAGTTCAACAAAGCAGATAATAACCTACTATGGGATGATATAAATAGCTTGACTGCACCATCCTCCTCAGATGGAACAGACAACTATACCAAATTCCACAACAATGCTTTATACAAGCACCTGTACAATGCATTGACTCACCTGTACCTGACAGGGGCAAAACAAGCTCCTCATGGCACAGCAAACCTGCCTGGTGGCCATTAGCAGGCTTTATAATAAGTGGTAAGCACTGGTGTCTCACATTAGGATCGGGACCCCACGTAAAATGGTGACACTCCCTCCCTCCTCAGCTTAAACAAGCAAATAAGTATTGTGAAGTCCTGAAAAGTATGGAGCTAAATTAGCCTTCTCCACTAAGGACAACCACAAGGCATTGTGCACTTACATGTGTAACATATAAAGGAAAGGCCTACATTGTTGCCACACTCGTAATAAAATGGTACCACATATAATGAGCCTGTAGACATAGCTAACCTGTTGGTCGATAGGTTCTGTGACAAATGCACTCCCCTGTCACCACCACAAGTACACCATGACATCCCTACAACCTGTCCCATACCTTGTATCTCTAAAGAACAGGTACAAAATGGCATCTCTAAGGTGGCAAACACAGAATCTATTGCACCTGCTAACATCCCAGGCTGTGTTCTACATGGTCACTAATACAGATTACCAACACCATTGAAGACTCTTTGCAATCATAATGTAACCACCAGCTGACTGAAAATCAGCCACTGTTATCCCCTTTCTCAGAGGTGGTGCATCCACTGACCATGGGAACTATAGAACTATTAAACTGACTAGACATATCCGTAAGGCCATGGAGCAACTCATCATGCAGCATATCAACAAAGATATAGGCAATCTAAAAACACTTGACCCTACACTGTTTGGATCTGTGATAGGGAGATCATGCCTGTTAAACCTGGTAGACATGAATGAGGCAGTCACCAATGATCTGGATGAGAGAACATCTGTGCATACAACCACCTGGACCTAGCGAAGTCATTTGACACTATCTCCCACTCAGGCATCATTGATAAATGCACCCAGCTAACCATCAACAGTGATAACATTAGAGGGGTCACTAACTGGCTCACTGATAGCACTCATATAGTCAGAACAGGGGTAGCCACCTCCAGTAGCACAGCTGTAACCACTGGTGTTCCACAGGGTTCAGTCTGGGGTCCACTAAGGTTTGAAATCCATGTATCCAACGTATAAACACAAACTGAATCTCTGCAGCTGACAAGGTTTGCTGCTGCCTGCAAACTGGAAGCAGCCATAGACTATCCAAATTACGTCAACATCCTACAACAGGGTCATGCATGACCAAATGATTGTTAATACAATCATGTCCTTAAACTCCATGTAAATATATGTACTATCATTCCTTTTGGTACCAGCAATGTCCCTGCTAAATAGCTCAATAGCAACATCTTAAGCATATACTGAGAGGTGAGAGACCTGGGCACACAGGTTTACAACTACCTTACCTTAGATCACAATGTCTCTGCAGTGGTAAGAAGGGCATTATATCTTGCCCATGTCATAACTGAGGGCACTGTCATCCAAAAATGAAGTATTTATAACCCCCATGTACTCTTCCCTCATCAGGCCAATATGTGAGTGCAATGGCCATTTTATGTAAGTTTCCAAGCACCAGTGGCAATTGCAGAGACAACAATGGTTCCTTACAAGGGAAATTCAAGTCTTCAGCATCTGTCCTGTGAGGAGCATCTGAAATCACTGTAACTTTAATCTGTGTCATGCAGACTACTCAGAGGTGATCTCTGCCTTGCATATGAGGCAGTCTGTGACCCTGCTTTATTGGTAATCCTGCATATCTGTCAGTCAAATGGTACATGGATTACTTGCTGTAAAGACCTTAATCTGGTATGTCACATCAATAAAACATGCTGGAGGGAGAAATATGTCTACCAGGGTTTAAAAAACATTTGCAACAGATTCCCACTTAATGTCAAACAGCACATCTCATTGGCCCTCTTCAGATATAATCTGTATGATTAGATGGGTGACCATAAGTTCACCATGGGAGTTTTGCCTGTGTCCCCCTTGGACAGGGGCAATAGGTGCTGATCATGTAAATAAGGGTAGGAACTTGTCTAAGGTTATAAGGGCCCTAGGGCCATTATCCTATTAAACTCCAGTGATCCTATGATCCCATAGGCTAATGTACTAACACTCATGCACACCAACTTGGCTATAGTGAAAAGAGTATCACTACAAATTAATGTTTATAGGACACTGCAGAGCACACACACTCCAGGTTGGCTATAATGAGATTAGAACCCCTACTCATCCAGTCTTACACACTACAGATCACAGTACTTAATGCACATGTTACAGCTTAGGTCTGACATTAACATGGTTGCTGATAGTCTTATGGTAGATGACATCTGCAGGCCTTGTGCAAGACAGGAGTTTGGAGGCCTGAATCAACTGAAATTGCCAAAAATAGCATATCCATTGCAGTTTGGAAGTCAGTGGGTGATCACACTTGTTTTGTAGGGGATGCATATACACACACTAACACAGCAAGTTGGTTGAAATGAGATTAGAACCCCTACCTATCTAGTCTTACAAACTACAGATCACAGTACTTAACCCATGTGCCACCACTTAAGTTTGCTTTATAAATTGCTGCAGGTAAATTACTTGTAGAGATACACAAGGCCTGCTTTGAGCAGCACGTGTGGCCTGCAGAATCACATTGCTCCTTAATGTCATCTGTATCTAGTAGCCTAGCAATCAGATAACTCCTTTTAATCCTAACTATGTGGCAACAGTAGCCATGTTTGCCCTATGGATCTGTAAGCAAGTACATTATCTACTGTTGTCCTTTGACCAACATCATATGTGTCATACTGCAGCTTTAATTACCACACTCTGGGTATGTAGTGCAATGCAGACATACACACACATCTATAAATATTATATATGAGAGAGAAGTTTGTGTGTGTCTGATATATATATATATATATATATATATATATATATATATATATGTGTGTTATCTAGATATATGGATAGAGACAGAGATGTACAGTATGTATATATGCTTATATCTATCTATCTATATATATATATATATATATATATATATATATATATACATAGATATATATACATATTTATATATATATATATATATATATATATATATATATATATAAATCTATGTGTGTGTGTGTGTGTGTGTGTGTGTGTGTGTGTGCGCATGGGTCCACTTCTAAATCTTGAAAGCTCATAATCTCGAAATTCAAAATACTGAGTCCAAAATCTTGAAAGTTCAAAATACTGAAAACTCAAAATACTGAATTTCATAATATCGAAAAAACAGAGTACACCAACACTTACAATATTACAGCGCAACTACATAACAAAACATATTACTCTTCTCCAGCTATAAGCAGTGGGCAAGAACCCCTGCACCCTCCACACCCCCCTGCTACTTAAATATATCAACTCCAAGATTGCACTCCACAGAAGAAAATGGCAAACATACCATTAAGTGCTTCATGACTACCTGTTGTAACCTTAGTCATGTTCCCTTTTAATTTGCTATACAACAACATAACTCATCTTAGTGTAGTAAGGTTCGATCTTGGAGATGCTATATTTAAGTAGCAGGGGGTGTGGGGGTGCAGGGGGTTTGCCCCACCGCTAATAGTTGGAGTAAACTAATATCCTTTGTCTTTTATTTGTTTCTGTATGTACTTCTGGTAGAGTATAGTAAGTGTTAGTATCCTGTAGTTTTTTTCAATATTATGAACTTCAGTATTTTGAGTTTTCAGTATTTTGAATTTCGAGATTATGAGCTTTCAAGATTTAGAAGTGGGCCGTGTGTATACATAAATATATATATATATAGATACACACACACACACACACACACACACACACACACACACACACATATATATATATATATATATATATATATATATATATATATATATATACATATGTATACATATGTATACATCTAGAGATAGATATAGGGACAGAGGGAAATTGAGAGACATATATATATATATATATATATATATATATATATATATATATATATATATATATGGGTCCCCTTCACATGGTTGACTTTTCATAAAGTCGACTTTCATATGGCCGAGACCATATGATCGACTTTTGAAAAGCCGAACATGGGGATCCACTATCTCTGCACAGTATGGAATGGGAAATTTCCCACTTCCGCAATGTAGTGTGATCTCGGAGTTGGTATATTTAAGTTACGGGGTTGCAGGGGGGGCAGAGCCCCCCCTGCTAACAGTTTAACGTAAGTGTGTGTTGTGTGTTTAGGTTTACTTTACATGTCGGCATTCTGAAAGTCGATCATATGGTCTCGGCCATATGAAAGTCGACTTTCTGACATGTCGACCATGTAAAGTAGACCTATATATATATATATATATATATATATATATATATATATATATATATATATATATATGTGTGGGGCCACTTCAAAATACTGACTTTCAAAATGCCTAAACTGAAAATATTGAGACCAAAATCTCTAAAGCTCAAAATACTGAATACTCAAAATATCGAAAAAAAACACAGTACAGCAACACAACTATATTGCAGCAGAACTACATACAGAAACATATTACATTTCTGCAAGTATAGGCAGGGGGCAGGCCACCCTGCACCCCCCACACCCCCTGCTACTTAAATATATCAGCTCCGAGATTGCACTTCACTACACTAAAGTGCAGTCTCAGAGTTGAAATATTTAAGTTGCAGGGGGTGTGAGGGGTGCAGGGGGGCTTGCCCCCCTGCTTATACTTGGAGAAGAATAATATGGTTTGTGTTTTATTTGTTTCAGTATGTACTTGTGCTGGCATATAATAAGTGTTAGTATCCTGTGTGTTTTCAGTGTTCTGAGTTTTCAGTATTTTGAGCATTAGTGATTTTGGTTTCAGTATTTTGAGTTCAGGTATTTTGAAAGTCAGTATTTTGAAGTGGACCCATAAATATATATATATATATATATATATATATATATATATATATATATATATATATGTGTGTGTGTGTGTGTGTGTGTGTGTGTGTGCATGCATACTATACACATACGGTAGAGAGTTGATTATCGGAACGCCGATTATCCAAAACGTCAATTATCAGAAGCAGTCTTCCAAAGTTTTTGGGTAGGAAAAATCATAAAGTCTGAATGTGTAAACACTATATGTATTCACTTGAACACTGAGATTGTAGGCAACTCGTGTGAAAAATATTCTTTATTGTCCACTGGAATCACTGAATAGTTGAGAAGTGTATTCTTGCATGCAGAAAAAAAACACGATTTTAGAAGTTTTTTATCTGGTTCAATTATATGTTTGATTATCCAAACAGTTTGATTATCCAAACTACCCTAGGTCCCAATTACTTCAGATAATCGACTCTCTACTGTATATATATATATATATATATATATATATATATATATATATATAGATAGATACACTACACAATCTCGATGTATTGAAATGTCGAATTTCAGTACATCGAGACCGAATAGTGGAAAGTGCAGTTACCGAAACTACACTATGCCGAATGCGGAAGTATCGAATCCACAAATCTCATGGTGTCGCATTCGTGACGTGTGGTGCAGTTTGTGGATTTATCTGGGGTTTCAGGTAAGTGTTGTGTGTTTGAGGATATTGGGTAGGGATTTTTAGTGTGTGAGAGTGTGTACGGTGGGTTTTTTTGTGTGTTTGTGTGTTTAGTGCGACCTCGGAGTTAGAATATATAAGTAGAGGGGTGCAGGGGGCTTGCCCCCCTACTTATAGGTAGGTTAGGTGTGTTTGTGTGTGCTGTTATATTTGTTTAGTTAGGTAGGTGAATGTGTGTGTGTGATTATGTCCTGTTTTGTGTGTGTGTGTGCGTGTGTGTGTGTGTGTGTGTGTGTGTGTGTGTGTGTGTGTGTGTGTGTGTGTGTGTGTGTGTGTGTGTGTGTGTGTGTGTGTGTGTGTGTGTGTGTGTGTGTGTGTGTGTGTGTGAATTGTGGCAAATTCTGAAATTATTTCAGTATTTCTTGTATGTGGTTTTCAATATATATATATATATATACATATATATATATATATATATATATATATATATATATATATTATATAAGTCAATTTGTTAGAGGAGCAACAGATTTTCGCTCAGTTTAACTAAGTGTATGAGCATGCCCAGTGGGAGTTTTGCCTAGTTATAAACTGACTCCAGCCCTCACCTAGCTGTACTCCAGTCTTGGATTTTGTGTATTATACAATGACATCTGTCCCTGTTTCTGAACTGCTGCACTTCACTCACTTTGGCTAAGATTTTGTAAAGTTATCTTATATAATTAATATGTGACAGTGGTTAAATAGTACAGCACAAAATGACAGTCTGTTGAACACAAATTATTGATATCCCACATCCAAAACAAATGGATACTTCTAGATAAGAATCATGAATGCCATCACAGAAGGTGATTATCTCAGTCCTTTAAGCCTCAGAAGCTGCTTGACAGATGGGGTCATTCATCACATAATCACCTGCATAAATAAGTACATTGGTTATTCCTCAGCTACCTAAGACATACAATGTATGATCAATTTCTATAGTACTGTCCTGAGACTGAGTGAAATACTCATATACCATTGATGAATTACCATTAAAGCAGTTACAATGGAACACTGCTGTGTTCGGGATGTGGGAACAGTGCTACAAGTTCTGCTGGGATACATGACAGTCTGAGTATCATTTAACCTGACTGTCTAACATCTCACTTTCATAATGCAACAGTAATCTGTTGCAGTAAGACTGCACGAATATTCCATGCATAAGGCCTACTGAATAGAAATGGAAACATGTTAGTGGAAAGGGTATCTGTAGTCCCATGTGGATATAATTTCTGTCCAACTAGCCCACTATAGTTACTTGCATAATGTACCTGGTCCATACATGCACTGACATATCATAATAATCCAGTAGACTACTGTATAGGTTATGTGCTTACCCAGCAAATGCAGCACTTGACACAACTGTAGTTCATGGCTGACTCTGTCTGAAGCAAGCAGCACACAGCCAAGACATGGATAGACAGGGATCCAGAGAAGTAAATATTGTGGGAAGAAATATCCAGGGAATTGTTATGGCTAGGCTTGCATTGGCCCTAGGGCCGATAGCCTAGTACCAACCTATGAACCTATAGATAATGGATGTGTGAGTTGCCTGGCATTAATTTTAATATCTGTATGTGAGTAGGAGTAAGATGTTAGTCCCTAGGTTGTCAGTGAATGTGCTATGCATTGTCTCTTAGCCAAAGCCAGGACATACTTGGCATGCCTACATCTGCCTACAGGGACATCAGCAGGGGGGTTCTTCCTCTGAGTCTCCCTGTGGGTGTGACTGTGCTGATCTAGACACTGGTGGGGGCTGTGTATCCTTTCCCTTTGCTGATCCTCCTGCAGCTGTTTCTGCAGGATCACATACTTTGAATATCTGTGCACATGTGGCTGGAGTATACTGCAGGGCTCCACCAAATATACTGAGGCTCCGGAACCATGATTTCAGAAGCCCAAACACATGCTCTGTGATGTTCATAGTTTGTGCGTGTGCCTCATTATGGAATTTTTCTGTGGGTGTGTGTGCATTTTTTATGGGTGTCATCATTCATGGTTCCAGGGTTTAGCCAGCATCCCCCAGTAAATGGCCCTGTGAGATATCCCCCCTAGCAAACATCTGGTACAGCTGTGATGTGTGCCAGATATGGGAGTCATTAACTGCTAGGGTTGCCAGCACACACATTCAGGATAATCCCCTGGGCATTGCACACGCCCTGGCAGTTAATGGATTGGTACCCCTTGCGGTTAACGTAGATTGTACCCTAATCACCAGGCGGTGCCTTGATGTGTACATGAGTGCAATCTATTGCACCCATTACTTCAGGAAAGTGTGCTACATGGTAGAAGTGTTGCGTATTGCTGCCCCTCTCCTCAGGGGTAAGGGGAAATCACATGTGCTCACTGACATGTGGAAGCATAGCATCCAGGAATTAGTGGAGTATCCTGGATACAGATACATGTGACACCCCCATCATGTCCCCAGTTGATCTTTGAAAAGTACCTGTAACTGGTATCCTAAGGGCTACACATACCTTTGTCTCCACTGGGATGGGTTCCCCTTTGTTAGCTCTAGCTCTGAGTTGAGGGTGGCAGAGCTCGGTGAGTTCTTGTAATATGTCCCTGTCCACTCTGTAGCACTGTACAATCTCCAGCTCATGAAGCTCCTGGAAGGTTACCCTGGGCCTGAGCATTCTTCTCCTTCTCACCCTTAACCTATTGTCAGCAGCACCAGCAGCACTGACTTCAGCATCTAGCACATACAGATATAGAAGACCTGCAGCAGCCCCTAGCATTATACCAGTTAAAATTTCCAAGTCTACTGCAATGACACTGAGTATTGAGGGAAAATCAGAATGTAGGGTGTATGCATATTTTATACAGTTCTTCTTTAGGTCCACCATGTGGGATTGGCTAATTATGATGCAGTTCACCTGACCAGGATATAATTAACATAATTTAAAGGCCCTACTTTAGTGAGTGCTGTGCCACCATGCACCGTGGTGTGCAGCATAGCTTATATAAAAGTCAAAAATATTTATTGAAGTTATCCAGTTTTAATTGATTACCCACATGACAGTGATAACATAGACAGCAATCTGTCTGCATGAATACGCTAAGCTATAGGACACTCCACGCAAACACATGGGACAGGAAGCAAAAAAATTCTATAAATAATAAGATACCCCCCCCAATATCATCCACATCCTCTGGGAATATCAACATTATGTAGGAGCCTACATGAAGGGGATATGCGGACATGGTTGCTCCTTTTAGCATTTCAGGAAATCCAACTCATTTGCATACATATCTGTGCTGACAGCCTAGATATTACATGGTTCATAGCCGTGTGAGCTTGGTGACAGCATGTATACACCATTGTACAGACCCGATGTGAGGTCCTACAGTATATTTGTGAAAAACATATTAGAAATGTCATTTTTTTTTATTTCTGTTAAGCATGTTGCGCACTGCGGCTCATAGCGCAAACATGACAAAATTATTAAAAAAAAATATTATTTGTTTTACATATTCCCTTTTTTCAGACATCCACAATGTACCTTTTGCACATATATGTATGTGATCTTATGTCTGTGGAGTTATGTCCATATTTGTGGACTTTTACATCCCTTTCTGTCTGTGTAGACTCCTTATGTGGAAAAATTCCACATACACTATACACACTAACATGGAGTCTACTCGGACGCCTTTATGTTTTTTGGATCACTCCACCTAGGTCATTTGCATAAGAGTCAACTGCTTATGATGTAGTTTGCATTCCACAGAACTTTCTCTGTTTGCACGTGCTTGCTCACCCTAAGCAACACTTAATGACTCTAAAATGGTCTGCACTCGCATACTCATCATGCCGCAATGCATACACCCAAAACAAATTGTGTAAGCTTTACTGATTTCCCACCTTTGACTTTTTCTGTCAGCATATTCAATAAAGAAAATGTTCTGTCATGCTCTTAAAAGGTGTATTTTCCTCTTCCCATGTTTCTTTTGATAAATCTAACAATCCTTTTTTTTTTTTGATTTATAACACTTTGAATGGTTCAACCCCAGCTGTGGCTTGATGTATTTCCTTCACAGCAAAAGGAAACTATTAAGTAGGTGGTCCCATTTTTTTCAACCTCTTCTATAGCTTTCCTCCAAGTTTTGTTAAAAAGCTTCAAATATCCATCTGTCTGAGGATCGCATACAAAGGTCCTTCCCTTAAGGAATTGATAAACTATGCATTATTTTAGAGATGAATGCAGTATCTTGGCTGGACGTAGTACATATAAAATGTTAGATGTATAGCGGTACACCCCTCAACATAAGTAGCAGGACCCTCCCCCCATAAAAATATTTGTCTTTTTAAAGAGATTTGAAATTCAATTAAAACATTCAATAGTTTGAGCAGGATTCATAAAGAGCCCAGATGCCAGTTGTAAGGTTGTAGCAAAAAGGCTCCCTTAATATAGTCATTAAAACCAGTGATTCAGAGACACATTAGTTGTAATAAAGTAAGACCTCATTGTTGGCTAATTTCCATATATCTGAATTGCTCAGTGATTCTAATATATGAATCACTCAGTGGTTACTGGAAGCACTAACAATAATTTTGTTGCAGTAATCACTGCAGGCAGCTCATGCATCACATTCTCTTGTTATTCACCCCCACACACACACACATACACACAGTCAAATACACACACACACACACACACACACACACACACACACACACACACACACACACACACACACACACACACAGGTGCTCGTGAGTGCACAGCACACACACAGAAGGACACATTCTTGTACCTCTCCACTACCGCAGATGTGTCAGAATGCCCACAGATTTGCCAAATTTGAGTGCTTTTCCCCTCTCACACATCATCACAGTTGCTCGGTAACACCAAACATTGGTGTTTCATACCACTTTTTATTTGGCATGTGTCCTGAGCTGGAAAAGTTGTTGCTATATTATGTTTTAAAGTAATATTTTTACATTCTGCTGATTGGAAGTCACAAAACATAGTAGATTTATTATTAAAAATATTCACAAAATTGTGAAGAATAAGCAGGAAAACAAAAAATATATAAGCACTTTTGTTTCGACACAATAATTAAAAAGGAACTTCATCAGATATGGTAAAACAAATCAATTGCCTTCTTTAAATAGGTAGTGCTACCAGATATGTCATTCTCCCAGATGTAAGCACACTCTTAAATTTACCAGTGAAACACTCAAATGCACTACATCTCCCAAAAAAACAGTACTTGTGAATATTTTTCATAATGAATCTACTTCATTTTGTTACTTCCAATCTGCGGACTGGGTTCATTGTTTTGGAGCAGTTTTTTTGGTTCATTGTTGGATAGTAATATTTTTACAGTCCCTGATGGTTAGTAAAACCCTCCCTGTATGATAGCCTTTGCCTGCTAGTCTAGGGAAGTTATGAGATTTGACACCGACCCTCCTTTCACACAAGCACACACACACACACACACACACACACACACACACACACACACACACACACACACACACAGATACTCACCATAGGGTAGGCACCCACCCTTGCCTGATTACCCTCACGAAATACTCAATCAACTCACTCATTCACCCATGTGCAAATGTGAGCGCACATGCGCATGCACACACACACACACACACACACACACACACACACACACACACACACACACACACACACACACACAAACTCTCCACTACTATCTCTCCATTCAGCTTAACACATCTCTAATGCAGTCTCTCCCTTTGAAAAAAATCTGGAAATAATAACATTATGGCATGTTAATTAATTTATTTTACTTATTTATTTTTATTTTACATTTGTTTACCAGAAAAGTCCAAATTAACAAGTTGTCCTTTTTCAGCAGAGGCCCAGGATAAAAAGCCCAACATTAATAAACCAAAAAAAAATATCTATTGATAGAAACCCAAAACAAAAAATAGTGCATATTTACAATATAATAATACTGAATGTATACAGAGATATAGAACAGTAAGTACAAGATCTGACAGTTTACATACATTTACAAAGCAGTGATTGATTACAGGTAAAACTGGCATGTTTATTATAGAGTAGAGCACAAAAGAGAAAAAAAAGAATGATGGATGATGGTTACAGATTCTTAGGCTAGATAGACTTTCTTAACCAGGGTTAGTGCAAGAACATCTCTCTCCATTAGTAAGATGGGTTTTAAGAATCTTTTTGAATCATGTAGTGCTAGTGATAATTTTTATTTCTTGGGGCAGAGAGCTCCAGATTTTGAATACGCAACTGGAGTATAAGGATTCTCCAGCAGAGTTGTTAGCTTTGGATATCTTCAATAGTTTTTTGTTTGTGGATCTCAGGACATGGTTGGTAGTAGTAGGTTCTTTAGGCAGGGATTCTTTCTGATTGATTAAGAAATTGATGGGCGATGGCCAGTTGGTTGTAGGTTAGGAGACTGGGCAGTTCGAACCAGGTAAGTTTTCTTAGTGCTAGATAATGGTAGTGGGAGCTATAGTTTTATTCTGTGGCAAATGGTGCTATTTTATTGGAACATATGTTTACTTAAATCTGATTTATTTAGGTTAGTGAGTATTGGAGAAGCATAGAGGAGGGTGTATATAAGATGAGCTCTAGCAATGGTTGCCTTTGTGCTGTTTGTTAGAAAATTGTTTATTTCTGTATAAGATACTAAGTTTTTTATGAACTTTCTTTATTGTCTGAGCTATGTTAATATCGAATTTCAGGTTACTGTCTATGATGACACCAAGAAGTTTAGTATGGGAGACCGGAGAAATAATTGTATTGTTAGTTGATGAGATGTTGAAAGATGGGGAGGGTCATTGGCTCTAATGGGGTGAAAAAGCATAAATTTAGTCTTGTTGGGGTTAAGAATAAGCTCTGTGTTACCTAGCCAAAATTATACTGCTGTGAAGGACTGCTGAGTTAAATGTTGAAGTTGTTGTAGTGTTGGAGATGCACATATTAGAGTTCAATCATCCATATACTGGATTAGAAATGCATGCAGGGTAGAGGTGTGAAGATTGTTAGTAAGTAAGGTGAAGAGAAGAGAACCAAGGATAGATCCCTGAGGAACTCTCAGAGTGACCACCTGATTGTTGGCATCTGGATAAATAATCTTGGAACCATGCAAGTGCCAAATGGCCAAGTCTGAGTTCAGAAAGAGCCTTTTGGAGCTTGTTATAAGAGACAGTATCAAAACCTTTGGATAGATTGAGGAAGATGGAAGATACAAGATTGCCATAATTTCTGTGCTGATTAATATTGTTAGTGAAGGACATCAGGGCAGTAGTAGTGCTATGTTTTGGTTGAAATCCATGCTTAGTATTAGAAGATTGTTAGTTAAGAGATAATTTAGTAATTGAGGATGAATGCATCTTTCTAAAATTTTGGATAATAGTGATAAAATTGCTATAGGACGATAGTTGGATAACTCTGAGTTTCCACCTTTGTGCAATGGGATTATATGTGATATTTTCCAAATGGTTGGGACTTTTTCTTCTGAGATGGATCTATTGATAAGGATGGATACAGGATTGGTGATAGCTTCAGCAGAAATTTTAAGATAGTCTGCTAGTAAATGATCAGCTTCCAGGGTAGTTGTCTTAAGTTTTTTAGGTATTTTTTAGAGTATCCATAGGGACAGGTTGGAAGGAGATGGTACTGTTGTCTAGGCTTAATGTTGAGTCGGGTGGTAGTGGAGTAGAGCAGTTGTTTTTAGTAAGGGCTAAGATGGATTCAGTGAAATATTTATTAAATTTTGATACAATACTTTCTTCAGTATTGGTGGTAGTAGGGGAAAGTATACTAAATTGTCATGGTTGTAAGATGTTTTTATTACCGACCAAAAATGTTTAAGATTATTATGGTGTTTTAATTGGATATAACTATAATGGTTTGTTTTGTCTTGTCTAATTTGTCTATTGGCCTTATTTCTTAGTTCAAGATATGTTTGTTTGTTTGCTGTGGTTTTGTTTGCCTGACATGTTTCCCAAGCCTTGTCTTTTATTTTAGTAGTGATCTTGTCTTTGTGGTTAACCATGGTGCAAAACTAAATTTTATTCTTATTGTCCTGGGGGGAGCTAGTTTATCCAAGATAGTAATGAATGCGGTATTAAAATACTCTATGGCTTTATCTAGAGGGAGATACTTGCATGGGGACCAATTACAGAGTTTAAAGTTGGAAATAAACTCTTGGGGGCAAAAGGTTTTTTTTATTACAAATTTGGTGGTATGTATTGAGTTTTGCTGGATTTACATGGTGTTGTAATAGGAAGGTTGGGAGATGATCATTAAGGGTATCTGGGAGATTCATTAATTAATTAATGCAATTGGTGGTGGGGATTTATGTAATCAATAGAGTTCACATTGAACAAAACCTCTTAAGTTACTCCTCCAGAATGTGTCATTAACATTTGCAGAAAGCCAGAGAGGTAACCCACAGTGGTGTTTCCACAAACTGTACAGAAGCACTGCAGTTGGACTGTCTCTGAATCGGAAATGGCTACCTCTAGCAATAAGCCCTATTTACTGCTGCAGCAACCTTTCTGAATCCCAGGGACAGGTTTTGTAGTTATAGCACTTACATTTAATAATCTTGTAGATTTGAAATACAGCTACCTAAAATGAACCTCAAAGAAGCAAGAGCTAAAGAAACAATAAAGATAAAAAATGAAGAAAAAGAATGAATTGGGAAAAGAGCTACAGATGGAAACAGTCACACCAAATGATGAAAAATGCAAAATTACAAAAACACTGAATGAACTGAAGGAAAAAAATAAAGCAGCTAAAAATGGGCAGCCATTTTAAATTGAAAGAAGAATATCAGAACAAGAAAAAAAGCAAAAAAAAAGAGTCTTGAAAAATAGATACCAGAAATAAAACACAAAGTGCTTTAAAAATGGGTAAAAGGAAGGGGAAAAGAAAATAAATGATCATGCTGTAAGGAAGGCATTAAGCTAGAAAAAACAGATGAAAATCAACAAACAAAGGGCTTCAAGCTGAAGAGGGATTAACTGCAATTAACACGGAGTGGCTGTTCTTATCCTACAATGTGTCACAATGTTGTAAGACTGCAGTGACATAATATAAATAACACTAATGGAAATAGAACTTTGTGGCAAATAGTACAAATGGTATTGTTTCCTTAAGACAGACAGCTACATTTTTTGTATTACCTCAAAAGACTTCCCTCAAGAATTGATGTTATTTAGCATTTATTCTGCTAAAATGGTGCATAAAAAACAGAAGGGTTTTTTTTCCTGGAACATCTGTTTTGGGACATGTGCAGCAGAAAAGTAAAAGATATTCCAGAAAAACCTGAAGAAACCAGAGATTTTTTTTTCTTTTGTGGAAGTAACAGAAACAATCCTATACATTGTTTCTTTTGCTTTGCCTGTATATAAAAAAAGACTCCAAACCAGTATTTTCTCCTTCTCTTCAAAGCACCTTCCTTATTTTATAGACTGGTGATCTCTGCTGCATGATAACACTTGAAAGGGCATTTCTATCATACCTCTCAACTGTACAAATTTCACAGAATGTCCATATTTTTGCTTTTTTTATTATTGGTCTGTTTCTCATAAAATTGTAGTTTTCTGGCAAATCATTAGCACATTTTTGAGGAGTGATTTCAGAAAATAATGACACATATTTGAGAGTCAGACTTTCTACCTTTCAGAAAATTCATGCTAATGCAACACCTGTTATTCTAGCAACTTTCTAAGTTTGTAAGAGCAATATTAAAAAGTCCCTATTTTTGGGCCTTTCCCCCCATTATTTATGGCTTTGTCCAGATTTCTTGCTCTAAGAAGTTGAGAGGTATGGTTTCAATGTTTCATATTCCGTGAAAAGCTGATAATGGTTTGGAAACCAACAGTGAGCTACATGCCAAAATATGATATAACCACATTGATTTTATACACATAATTTTATATCTACAGTATATGCACATTCACAAGCACACATCTTTAAATTAGTACTACAGTGACTGTCTCACAACAGTGCCAGTGATGGTTTGTTGTTGCTTCAGTAGTTTAAAATTATGCACATCAGCTACATCAGACTATTGCCTTGAAAAGAAAAACTACAAAAAAAAATAACCAATGATGTAAAAAATTGCTAGAAAGTTATAAATAAATGGATTATCATAAAATCCAGGCTTGTCCACTGTCATTACTAGACATTTAATCTAAGACACCATTGAAGAACCTAGCAAAATTTCCCCAGAGCACTAGAAATCAGTAAATAAATAAATAAACATAACATCCAGGCTTATTGACCTGACAGTATATAGGTCATTACTAGACATGCAGTCTAGTTGACCACTGAGGAAGCCTAACACAATTTCCTTAGAGCACTGTGTTTAAGCAACTTGTTCCATTCCATCTCCCGGTAGGTAAATGGACGCTGAGGAACTCATACTTTGCCCTTCAATAAGCATCTTATGAATAACTCATAGTCTTGATCCACTGTGCTATCAGACATGTAGTTAAGAAAGGCACTCCCTTAACTAAACTTGAAGTCAGGGAAAGAGTGGCAGTACGGCCCTGAGTTTCTGTGATATTCCTGAGGTAGGATACAGCCTCTAACATGCTCACTGTCACTCTCCCAATGTTGTTTGTCTTTTCGGCTTTTCCCAGTTAGAGGTCTCCACAGCAGAACTCCGGTCCGCTAATGATTGGCAGTAGATTTTTTTATGGTGCCGAGTTGCCAGCCCGATGCCCAACCTTCAGCGAAGGCACGCCCATTCACACATGTCTTTCAGAGGCCACTTGACCACAGGGAGGACATGCAGACTCCACACAGAAAGCACTCTAGCCATGAATCAAACAGGAGAACCTCTTGCTGTGAGGCAACAATGCTACCGCTGTACCATCGCGGCTTCAGTCAGTTATGTAATGGCACTTTGTGATACTGCACAGTTCGATGAATGACGCATTGTCAGTTAAGGTCACTGTCTTGGGGCATTTCATTTACCCTGATGGGCAGTGAACTTAGTAGTGATTTATATAAAGATCAATTGCAGGTATAGAGAACTTTATGCTGAGAAAGCCATTTTAAACATTTTATTTTCACTTGACATGGCGTTCATTTAATTATCTGTTAGACAGTTGGTCAGGATCCCTGAGTAATGCTTTCTAGAGGACAAAATAGACTCAGAAAAAACTCCACAAAAACACAATGGTCCTGAGGATAACTTTTGTAGGGCCATGGTTCTTACATATGGAGAGGGTGAAAAACAAGTAAGGGATATTCTAAAGAAAAATTGGAATATTTTTAGGACTAACCAAGAGATTTTCAGTATATTGGGTTCTTCTCCTAGGGTAGTTTACAAAACAGGACGCAACATTAAATATCTTATGGAACATCCATCACCTATTGTCCCCTTAGTACACAAGGGTACCACTAGTTGTGGTAGTTGTAGACAATGTCCATATGTTTGTAATAATAACACAGTTTTTACCAAGGATAGTGTGAAAGGAATTAATTTACAGAGAGGGAATTGTAACTCCAAAGGGGTAATTTATATTGCTTCATGCCCATTGTGTAAGAATGTTTATGTGGGTAAAACAGAAAGAAAATTGAGAATTAGGATATATGCAATAGAGAAAGGTAATTCTAATAATGCCTTATTTAAACATACCCTGAACTGTTGTTACAATAAAACACCAAGGTTTGTGTTTGGTATCCTTGAAGTGTCCCTCGTAGTGTCAGGGGAGGGTGGTGGGAATTGATGCTTCAGCTTAGGGAGGTATACTGGATTATTAGATTGAAAGCTAACTATACACCAGGTTTAAATTACCATGTACCATTATTGCCTGTTTTGAAAAAAAGAGCATTACAGCTTTGAAATATGGAATGATTTTGTCTATTTTTCAGATTTATGTTTTATCTTATGATTCATATGTTTATGGTGTACATTTTTAGGTTGGTAGTAATATTTCTTTAATTTTATTTCAGTCATTAGTGACATCATTAATTACGCATTTTTAAAAGGGGTTGGTTTGCACTATTTTAAATGTTCTGATGAAGTCCTTGAATATATGTTATGGATGAAAGTGCTTAACATTTTTTATCTTATGGAATAAAGTGTTTTATCTTTTAACCGTGTTGTGGCTTATGGTGGAGTTTGTTACCCTGGGACACCTGAGAGTTTTTAGACTCAGAAAAAAGACTTAGTCACTCTCCCATATTGTTATATGCAAATGCTTTTCCACTTGTATGCATTCTCCTTTGACATTTAATGAATAGATAAATTATGAGTCAGAACATGCAAGTTAAGGCTAGAGCACGATCCATTTAACGCACATAACAAATGTAGCTCTGTTTGTAACAGTGCCTACTGGAGTCTTGTTTAGTTGTTTCATTATATTTATTTTGTCAATAAACATATCTCTAATTTTTTATCAATTGCTCCATTCTGTCTTCATTCTTCAGGCACATATTTTAGTATTTTTGTCATCACTATCTGTAGCTGTTCTACTGAATACTGTTTTAGTCTATCAGATATGTACTTTGCACTCAGTTGTCTTTGTCGTACCATACATGGGTGTCACTCTGAAGGTGCAGTGGGATAAAGTTCTAATTACAGCCCAGTTGATCAGCTTTCAATTAGCACTTGAGCTAGCTGATGATGACAGGGGAGGGATGAGTGTTCCCATCTAGCGGGATGGACAGCCATCTTAAAACATAGAATGACATATATTAATTTGCATTTTTTTTCTCTGTTCTCTACACTTTTGGGCATTCTTGGTAGCCAATACTGTTTTGATTATTTTACGATATTGTACCATTAATGATGTTTTGCATGCTTAATTTTAATGGGAAGTTAAGATTTTATATTATTATGTTTATAAATGAGTACCTATACAAAAATAATTTAATATCTTTTGGATATATTATTGTTGCAAAACATAATTCCTGACTGAGTAGTGGCCAGATGGATGCAGCAGTGAACAAATCTGTTTATAAGTAGTATAAACTGCAAGTCACTGCCTCAAAAAGTATTGCAACCATATCAGAAGTCGCTATAGTAATTAGCGTTACTGAGATGAATACTAACATTAGCTAACATGTCTTAGGTAGTACAATAAATATGAAATGTTTGGAGACAGGAAGTATCACACTTCTCAGAAGGAAGTTGCACAGATGGCAAAAAGGGCAATTGATAAAAGGGTAATTCAGAATAACTGCAACAGATGAAATGCTCTAAGAATAATTAAAAAAATCAGTACAGTAATCTGTATTGTAAGCAGTTGTGTTAAAAGTGTGATGTGTGTGTGGGGGGTGGGGGTTGAATGCAGGCCATTGATTTATTGGTGTTAATGTAGAACATTGGACCTTGCTATTGCATTTCTATAGTTCTCAAAGTATTATGGCAGTAATATAGTTTGACAGCCATTGCAGCCATAACAGTCTGACATATTGGTTTTTTTTGGTTAATTTTGTCTATAATAGGGGTGGGCTGCTACCCTTAAAAGACCAACTGTCTTACAAAGCAGTTTTTTGGGCAGGGTTAAAGGGATAGCTCCTCTTACAAACAAAACTATTAAAATTACATATCTGCTATTTTGTCTTAAGCAAACAAAAAAAATAGACATTTGTTTAACCATCGAACTGCCGGGACTCATTGAAGCTCCAGCAACAGTGCAATGCATGAAGTGTCAGTGATGGAGAGTACTGGATCCTGCATAGCAATGCCACTTGGTGTTCTGGACCAGCAGTTACGTAGTGTCCAATGTTATACATAACCATCAATTTAGTTTTAGTTATTGCCATTAAAGTGATCATTGATGGCAATCACTGTGACAACCTTCCACTGGACCAGTAATCAAGGAGCCTCAATCCTCACCACTGGCACCTGTGGGGGGATGTTCACTGGGAGGATAACAGGCACACACACAGTATTTCCAGATGTAGCTCTCTGCGTCAAGTGCAATTTCCCTTAAGAGCACACAGAGACCACAGTCAGTCCTTGGCTGGTTTCTCTGTCTTCCTCCAGATCCCCAATAAGACTCCCCACTGGCACAGCTATAGAGTTCAGATCTCAGCTGAGTGACCAAGCCAAGACCTCCAACACCCTTTCTGTCCAACCAGTGCTTCATGTCCCTGCCCAAGTAACTGACACACACACACACACACACACACACACACACACACGCGCACACACACACACACACACACACACACACACACACACACACACACACACACACACACACACACGCACACACACATTCTTTGTGGTTTGATTTACACACACACACACACACACACACACACACACACACACACACACACACGTGCGTGCATACACACCAACTCCTGGGGAAGGCTGGCACAGGTTTGCTAGCTATGCCCTCTCTACCCAGACTATAAGGTAGTTTTCACTGCCACCAGTCATGCCTTATCAGCTACTTTAGGGCCCTTAACAAAGGGTGTTCAATCTTACTGTGTAATATTAATCTTACTGTGTAATATTAACATTAATACAAATGGTAGTTTGACCAAGAGCAATGCTATTAGGAGTGGCCCACACAGTGTCACTAAATAAATATGTAAGTACTCTCAAAACTTAAATATCTCTACACAGATTAGCCACAATGAAAGGTTCAAATATATTTAATAATAAATAAAAGAACAAGACAATACTAAATATATATTCACAGTGACATCAATCAGAGTTCAAAACCACAGGAAATATTAAAATAACATTGCAGTACAGGCTTCCACAAAACAAAGAAAAACATCTAAACTAAGCTTCACTATATTCCTGAATGAATCTAAGAGAATAATAGTATTCACTCATAACTTACTTAATTAGAGCAAGGCAGATGTGTGGTGAATGGTTCTTGTCAGTTCCAAGACTGAATACAGAAGGCCCTGTCTCACTAAGATAATTCTCAAATTAATATTTAAAATATTACTGCTGGGATAGCTTGCAGAACGACATCATTTCTGGTCATCTGACTTCTAGTTTCCAAACCAAACCCCCCATTGCTAGAAGCGGGCAGCATTTAGCATCTACATGTAAAAATATACAGACAAGGGCTTTTGCTCAGATCTTTGGCAGATGCTGGAAGTCATAAAACAACTGCATTCCTTCAAGCTTCTAATGTGGCAATTAGTTGACTCAAATGACAATACAGAAAGCCTCCTAGTACAGACTTTGTGTCTCTAGCTGCATTGAAAACTTGAGAGATAGCCCATTTATGGTGTAGCCTTTATGGAGTAGCCTATAAAGTGATTTAATTTCAGATATTTTTCTAAAGTTTACTGGACTGAGGTTAACCCTCTGTATTCCAGTTTCCACTGTTAAAATATATACATTTAAACAGTTACAATAGTGCATGTACATTTCTATTCTCTTCCAGTAGGGCACACAGTGGATACATCTTAAACACAGCATTTTACAAATACCTTTTCAACACAAACGTCTGTACAGATCAGTTTGATATACACATGACATACAGTTCTAATAGATTTGTAACACAAGCATCTTGTATAAATTGCTTTGATATTCACAATTAACATATAATTATTTACAAAATTCCAGCTAGCTGTGCTGGCAGTACCTCCTTTTGTCACAATCAGTTTAAGTGATTTCTAGTTTTTAGATGTTTTCTTGACTTCTGAATTTTAGGTGTCCTTTTACAAAGACTGAGATACTGCTACCTGTCCCACTATATCTACAATGAAAGAAGGAATGTCCTAGAATGTGTGGTATGTGTTGTATATCTTTAATCCATGAATCAGCAATGGCACAGATATCAATATCTGCCAAGAAGAAGAAAGATTTTAAGTCAGCCATTTTATTGTTGAGACTACTGTCATTTTCTTGGATTATAAGGAGATTTAAAAATGGAAAGTGCCCTGTTAAGCTCTTGAATTCCCAGGGAGAGAGAGGTGAATCCTATCACAGGTGAAGCAATCTAATTCCCACCATGACCTTGTCCACTAAGTGATAGCCAGAATTATATCATTATAGTTAGGTTCCATATGACAACGATGGAAGAACATCATTAAGCGGATATGTTTTCCCATACTTGTTGATAGGATGTGAAATAACTCCATTGCATCCTTTAGAAGAGGGAGAAGCTTCTTAAATTGTTTACTCCAACATAAACAATGACAATATAGTATTTAGCCATAATCCTTTATAATGTCAAGGCATCCCAAATTCTGGCCCAGACAGGAAAGAAATGTCCAGTGGAGTAGGTATGTGCCTTTTTCAATTACAACAGCATCATGATTTAATTAGACGTTGTTGGGGTTGCCAGGTCACAATGTTTGCCTTACAACATTTAAGCCTTGCTTCATTCATTGCTAACCCCCAATAGTTTATTTCTATTGACTCTTACAGTAGGCAGAAGAAAGTCTGTTAATATGTATATGAAATAAGAGTCCAGTAATATTGAATTTATGTTATGTATTTTAAGAAATATGAATATAATGTATGGCAACTGGGGCGAGATGGGCAAGTAAAGGGATAGTGGCATGGTTGGGGGGCCTGGTATATTACCCTGTTTATGGCCCCCTTTGGCCATGATAGGTTTTCCTTTGAATGTAACCAGTTACAATGCTCTACATTTATTCAAATGAGTTAGTCAGCATTGTTTATTTCAAGATATACCAAAATGCTTGTTACTAAGTTAAAAGGAAATGCTTACCTTATAAAGTTGTGTCCCTGCCTCAATGCCTGTCTGTTGCACTGTTGATCTTGCATGTAATATACTACTTTTTTTCAGATATTATAAAATGCAGTTTAAGCCATGTCAGTAATCAGATCTGACCAAATAATATCTCATTTTCTACAGCATACATCTCATTTTCTGCAGTATCCATAAATATTATTTTTCATTCAATGCAACTAAGACACAAATCCAGCCATCAGGATTCAAACAGCCTGCAGAAAAGTAGCTTGTTGTTTACAGTAACAGTAGAAAAATTTGCGGTAGCATGATACAAAGTACAGAAGACAAAAAAAGCTGACTAAAAAAGTTGGTTACAATGGCAGTTTTCATGTGAGTGTATAACAAGTTAGGCAGGTTCCAGTACTGCTTATTTGTCATAATAGTCCATGTCGCAATTAGCCTAAAATATTCAGTGTTGACATTTAGTCAAAGTACCTAATTAATTAGGATGATATCATTTGTAGATCTTGTTCAGTCTATTTTTAAATTTTAAAATGTGTTTTTTGCATTGATTATCTTTATTCTAGATTAGAAACTGTCTTTCAGCTTTGGTAAAGCAGCAGAGATACAAGACATTCATATTAAAATGTCAAAATGGCATAGAACAACAACATTTGTAAGCTGTGTGAAGATTTGCAAAAGCTATGAAATGCTTAAAATGACAGCCTCAAATTTCAGTGCAGTCATTAAATCCCACACCTTAACAAGACTAAGACAGGACCTTTTAAAAAAAAAATCATTAGCTTCTGCCCACCCAAAAAAATCCAGTCACTTCAGAAGAAAAAGAAAAAAGTGAACTGTTTGTGTGATTTCTCTGTGCTTGTTCTTGATAATAACTCATAAAATTGATGAAACTGCATTAGAAGCCCATGTACAAGTATAACGCTCTATTCTTTTATCTAATAATTTCACAGTTTGGCTTCAACTTTTTAGAGTTGCTGTATCTTCACATCGCCAAAATGTCTTAACACCAGTCTTGAAACATTTTTGTATCATAGCAGATAAGTTTTGCCTCCATTAAATATGCTCTTAAGCAAGCATTTCATGTTGAAAAAATCCATGTATTTCCTGTGTAGTTTCCAGAAGTTTTTACTTTATCACCCTAAATCCTAATACCTTTCTATACTACCAGCCCATAACCACTTATCTTCCTTCTCAGTCACACCACCAAAAAAAAAAACAATACTTTCAATGAATGAGACATTGTCAATAGTAGGTGACATAGAGCCAAGTGTTTTGTATATTTCTGTAGTACACATTAGAGGGCAATAATCTTATCTGTTCCCCAGACTTCTACTTAATGTTGCTAACAAAGGAGTACAGATATAACCAAGATAAAAAGATCCATAATCTGTAATCTTCGTTTCTCTGACAGCCTTAGATTTCTAGTGACATCTGTGATCACCCACATGCCAGACAGCAGCTAAACTAGAATTTCTACCTCTTCAAGCATCCCTGTAATCCCCACAGTATAAAACC
>NC_056748.1:1139721-1227221 GCF_019279795.1 Protopterus annectens | reverse complement strand
CTAGTAAGAAACTGGCTTCCTGGTCATGTCATCAGACAAAAGCAATCAAACCACTGAATTTACTGCTGGATCCTAAAATGAAGTGGTTGACAGCAAAGCTTATCATGTGATCAGCTCATATTATGGCCACTTATAGAACAATCAGTTTGTATGTTGATGAGGATAAAGAAATGTTACTGGAGGAAGATGAAAATAAAAATTCTGATTCACACTGTATTGTGTCTGTTTATTTATTATTTATTTGTACTGTGGCTATGTTGTAAAATAAATTTAAGTCTGCAGTGCAGTTAAACCAGCTTATGTGTTATAAATTAAGTTCTGCAAGAGTATATTTAGGGAGTGTGAGAGAGGGGTCTAGCTGCATGCCAAAGTATTTTTTGTTCTGTGACAGTACGTATGATGTTGCCATCATTGTCCTTGCTTGCCATTGAGGGTGTTTTTTTCAGTGTGACAGGTGTGGCAGAACAATTTAAAGAATAATTTTATTTGCATTTATTACTAGCATGTTTTTGAAATCCAGGTACAGATAAATGAGAAGTTGTTCTTTACTTTAGATTGGAGGATTTGTGGGCATTTATGAGATTCTAATATTAAGATATGATAGTGTACATAATGATATCTAAGGAGGGAATGTCATGAGTACGAATGTTTATAAATAGAAAAATTGGAAGGGAACCAGCACGCATCCTTGTGGAATACCAACACTGACAGTGCAGGAGTTAAATAAGGAGATGAGTGCCATTACTTGATAGGCTCTGTTTTCTAAGTAGTTTTTAAACCATGAAGCATTGCATGTTCACCAAAAACATCAGCATTATTCCATTCAGATTAGTCAGTGCTGTGCGTGTCTGCTTGAAAATGGGGTTTGAAACCCCTCTAGAATAATGGGTGACTATTCAAGGACACTACAGTACAAGCAAACACCATGCACTCTGTTTTAGGATAACCTACTGCAACAGTTATTCTGTAAGTAACTAGGTTATTGGCAGCCCCTCTAAACAATTTTAATTTATTTACCTGTTAGGATGGATACCCCCTTCACAGGCAATTTAACAGGCAGCAAGCCAAGTAATTATTACACAGAAGAATTTGTCTCAGAGGCTTTGTCCAGAAGCATATAATTCTTCTACTCTTGTTGGACTTGAAGCAAGGAGAGTGTAGAAGAGCAGAAATATGTCAGCAGCTTTGCTTGGGCAATTTGTTTTTAGCTTAAGGGCAGTTGCTTAACAATGGGACACACCAAGTCACTGAATACATTTTTGGAGAATCCCATATACCACCTATTAAAATACATAGGAGAGTGTAGTTTAGGACTGAGAATAGTTTGTACATATTATAGGTTCATAGGTTCATAGGTTGGTATTAGGCTATCACCCTAGGGCATATACAAGCCTAGCCATAACAATTCCCTGGCTATTTCTTCCCACAGTATTGTATTAGTTAACTTTTTAAGGGGTTGTGCTGTGGTGCTGCAGACCCACAAGATGAGAGTTATTTGTATACAATTACAATATTACAATCCAGTTGGCAGTTGTCACTTTATTTGTTTGCCTTTTTTATTACATTGTGGTGGAAATCTGCCTTTACTATACTTGTCCACTAAAGAGAAACATAATCGAAGCAAAACAGTGGTCTCTTCTCACCTCCCCAACTTGGTTTCCACCTCCACCATAGCATCACTACTGCTCTAGTATAATTTCTAGATAATGTCAACCAACATAGTTATGCTAACAAACAAGTTTCAGCCATTTTTGGACCTCTCCAATGCATTTGATATTAAACTACACCCAAAATTGATTCAGATTCTAGCAGAACTTAACTTATCTCATATCCATTACCATGATTGAAGAGTTGCCTAAGTAATCGCACCCAAGCAAAACACTTGGTCCTCAAGCCTCCCACTCCCTCTAGATGTCTCCCAATCAACTATTGTTGGACTCTTGCTATTCAACATGTACATAAATAAGATTTACACTGCCTCTATACACAATGATTCAATACACAGATCATTTGCACCCCTATCCCATCCTAGGGACAACTATAGATGATTAAAACAGAGAATAGAAAACAGTCAGCTTAATCATAATGCTAAAAAATACTAAACAGTGCTCTACCTCTCTAAAACCATTTCCCAAACCTCAAATAGTTTTAGCATTTCCTCTACTTAAAACGTTTAATTTGACCAGATTTCCAATGACAAGCTACTTTTGATGATAAGTTCAAGTTTGATATTCACGTCTATATTACGTGATCAAAGCTTAAGTTAGTTGAGTAACTAAAGCTCGATCACTAAATATTGAAAATGCAAAACCACGAATGGCAGTTTCCATGCAGGGAAACAATGCCGTAGTCCCAACAAAAAAAAACAAAAACATTAAACACAAATTAAGTGGGGAGCTCCGCCCTCCACACCCACCTAACTAAATATACCAAGTCTGAGATCAATCCACTTTGTAGAATGGGCAAAATCCATGTAACAACCAAACAAATTGTTTCCCTACGTGGAAACTGCCGTTCACGATTTTGCGTTTTCGACATTTAGTGATCGAGCTTTAGTTACTCGACTAACTGAAGCTTCGATCATGTAATATAGACCCTGATATTCATATAAGTAATGTCATAAAGAAAACTCATGAAAGGCTTGGAACTCTACACAGAGCCCGGCCATTTCTCAGTGAACTAGGTTGTAGATCTACTGAACCTGCTTATCTTCTACCAGCACTCCTATAAGATGCCCCTATCCTAGCTAACTTACACAACAACCTGCTATGAAAATGTTTACAATGCTATCATAAAGTTGCCAAATTAATTACTAATTTACCTAAAAAATAAAATAAAAGAACAAATAAACTACATGGAATTCACTATCTTAAATTCCTTTAGCTAAAACGTGTTCATTCCATATATTAGCATCCAGGTAAGTGTTCTTCCTTGAATACCCTCCCACAGACCTCTCCTCTCTAAAGATAAATTCTTGGCTCAGCAATCTAATCTAAATCCCAGAACTCAACAGGGAATGTGCTTTACTCCAGTCATATGTCCGGGATCTGGAGTACCATACACGGCCACTGGACAAGAAGCTTAGCTTTGTAAGAAGCCTCCATGCATATCTCCTAAATGCAAGATTATGTCAAAGCTCAATCCCAACTGGCTGAGTAACTCCTATCCTAGCTACACTTTCTGCTTACATATTATTCTCTCCTTCTTACTATTATTCATGACCAGTCTACTCTAATTTCATCTTCCCCTCTTATTCCAAGTTCACTTCCTCACAAATGCCTCCACCCCATCTACCTTCCTAAGATCAAAGCACTACTACTTTGGAACCATCATACATGGAAAGCTGTTTTTAACATTTACTGACTGATTTGTAATGTAATACTTTTACTTCATGGTAAGATGTGTTTATTTTGTACGTGTGCATGTTTGTATGTAACTATGTAATATTTTACCTGGCATATCTTTTACCTAATTATCATTGTACCTCAACTATGATGTACTTATACGTGTTTTCTTTTTTTTCTGTTTGCTATGGAACTTTACTCCCCAGGCCTGTATGGTCCAGTAAGACAATGCCAGAAAACAAATGCAATAAATTAATGAATATATCTATATCCATATCTCTCTCCCTCTCTCTCTCTCTTTCTCTCTCTCTATGTATATATAAAATATATTTCTATATACAGACACAAATATATATATATATATATATATATAGAGAGAGAGAGAGAGAGAGAGAGAGAGAGAGAGAGAGAGAGAGAGAGACATGAGCAACTGAATATGCTTTTCTGACTCTATCATTGTCCTTAGATGTTTAATGATGGAATCTGTTCATTCACTTTGTGAACATAATTGATGTCCTTTTGCCAAGTTTATTGATGCTACATTTAGTAACATTAGAAGTAAGTTCATTACTATAGCATCAAGTGCATATTCTTGTAGATCATCTTGAAAAACTTTAACATCATTTATTGAAGTAATTGTATTACCTATAATTCAACAGTGAACATCATATGTGGTTATCCATCACTCATTTCCTACTTTTATAACTGAGAAGAACTGAATAAGTAAAACTGGATCCAGTACGAGGCCTTGTGGGCCCTCCTGGTAACCCTTGTCAGTATAAACAGGTAACATCCACCCACACCTTGACTTTTTTTGAACAGTGTTTTGCCCATTGAATGACACCTGAGTTGATATTTAATATTATATATCTGTATATTACTGCATATAATGGGATAGGATCTGATGTCTTAGCAAGGATAAGATAAACAGAACACAGTGTCAGCCCTTCGTTAAGTGCTGCTGCTGTCTGATCAAAGAAAGGCACACAATTCAGAAAGTATGATCTCTATATTTATAAGGCACAAATATGCACAATACATTGTTAAAGTTAACAAATTCCATTACTGAACTGCTGCTGAAAAGAAAAAAAAAGTAAGGTTAATATTCATCTAAAACTGTAAATGAGAATCATTTGAATAAGTATGGTTATATACTGAAGTGGAAGAAAGAAAAATAAAGCCATATTTACTTGTCTTAATACTTTATTTAGCTCATTTAAAGAAATCTCCTTTTCTAACTGTTTATTCTCTCTTTCTGTTAACGTTTTGACTTTCCATGATTTTTTCACAGGTCTATATTATATGAATGAAAGTTCACATAATCGAACGCTGTAAACAGCGAAAATGCCAGACTTTAAACCCTTTATTGGGAGGGCTGTGCCCCCCACACCCCCACTAATAATATATACCAAGTCCGAGATCACACTACAGTGAGGAAAGGGCAAATTTCCCAATTTTCTCTGTACCGCAATCTCACAAAAAACACACAGATGAATGGCATTTTCACATATACAGCCATTCAATATTTTGGACTTTCATTCTTCTAATAGGAACCTTTTTTTCACTACCTTCTTTTTTTTCTTTAAACATTTCTATTTATAATCATTTCTTTGGTACTTTTTATTTCTCTCATTACACTATCATCTTCTTTTACTAATCCGCTTAAGTAACTCGATACTACTTCTTTTTTTCCTAAATATCTTTGCTCATATAACAATTCTTAATTTTTTTATTGCTTTCTTTCATATAATTCTTTTTACAGAAGTCAAAGTACTTTCCATCATTATGTTCTAAATCAATGCATCGTTATATGTTCTTTTATACTTTTCTTTTTCTACTTTTCTCACATCATATTCCCACTGTAAAAAACATTTTTTTTTGTATTTTTCCTTAAATATCATCCGTTGTTCAGACCAGTTTTTATCAAATGTTCTCATAGCAATATGATCTTTCCACAGCTGTATTACTAATCTCTTTCCTTCTTCATTCCATACTTTCTCATTTAGTCTTTTTATTCCTATGCCTATTTTTATATATTTCTTGTCTTCCTTTATCTCTAGCCATTTTGCAAGATTATCAGAAAATCATGTTTCAATTACCTCCCCTTTCCTGTAACTAAATATTCTGATACTATAAAATAATCTATTTCAGTTTATAAATGCCCCTTTTGTGAGTCCATGACTTTTTGTCTCAAATTTTAACTTATCACATCTTACAACTTCTAACATTTTTCTTATTTGATTTATTTTCTTTATACGCTTGCCTCTTAAATCACAATTAAAGTCTCCTGTTATGATAATATTCATATTTGTTACTACAGTCTAAAATCTGATGAAATAAGCTTTCCTTTTCTTTACAATTAGTATAAACATATAATGTTATAATTCTATAGACTTGCTCTTTACATTTTAAATCAATAGTGGTTAATCTTCCCATTTTTGTTAAAGTTACATTTAATATCTTTACTGTATTTCTACAGAATATGGCTATTCTGGATCATCTCTCATTTCCCAAATTCCAGATTATCTTTACTCCCCATAATTTCTCTGTTTATAATCTTTCTTTATTTGTTAGAAATCTTCTGTATTCTAATATAATTACATCTACATCACATGTATTACCCCATTCCAAAATCCCTACTCTTCTTACTATATTCTTAATGCTATTCACATTTACAGAAATCAGTCTGAATTTTGAATTTGCCCTTTTTCTTAGATTTATAAATTCATAACTAAATACTAAGCCAGTTTTCTTAACAGACCATTCTAAGCCTAGCCAATTTCCTTCCCAAAGGTGAGAATTAAACACTGTACCTTGTGTCTCTGAGTTAAACACCTTAAACATTATACCAACCCCCAATCATTAGCTATTTATATTTTTCATAATTTCCTTTCTTTTTTGTATTTATCCCTTTAATTTTTTGTATTTTACCTTTTTATCAATAGATTTTTTTCTTTTACTACCTCCCAATTTATGTCTCCTTTATCACTTACTTCAGAACCTTCTTCTATGTCTCCTCATTTTCACACTCACCATACTTCCTCCTGTTTCTCCAGACTGCTTACAAGCCTGGAATGGAAACAAGAAGTAGGACACACCACACACAAGCATATCCCCCTACAAAAGAATAGGGGTCCTTTATTTAAATCCACAAATACAGTATGTACATTTTATACAATTTTCATAACATATTTACAACATTTACAATATAAACATTACATATATTTGTTTTTAGCTTTTCAAATTTTTAATCCCCCACTCCTTTCTCCATAACCAAAATCTTACTTTCTTCAAACTTTCTGATAACCATTTTCAATTGTATTTTACTTCATTATTTTTTTATTCCATATTATCCATATTATACAAAATAACTTTTCATCCAGTTTGTTTAAATCCTCTGGTTTTACATTTTCACAATGTCCATATTTGATCATGTCCATATTTATACATTCAATATTTTTAAACTCATTTAAATGTCCTTTGTCATATATTTCTTTCCACAATGTATATACCCTTTTACACTTTATAAAAACATGTTCAGCTGTTTCCAACTCCTCACAATATATACAAACTCTATATTTTTTTTGTTGCTTTATATGGCATGCTTGGTTTAACTGGGAGTTTACTTGTTGATAATCCCCATCAGAAATCTGCACATTCTACATACTTTTAACATTTCTTCATTCTCACTTTTATTGCTTTGACTTTTTCTTCACTTATGTGTTTCCAAGGATAAAAATAATAGAATGTTCCCATTATATTCCTATAACATGTTTTTCTGTCTTTTTCTGTTTCCTATGTCAATTTTCCATAACAACATTTTCTCTTGATATAATTTTATATCCATATAAGTTTTTTTACTTCTTTTCAAGCATTTACGTTTTTCCCAGAATTCTTTGTTTTCTTCTATCATTCTTGTTAATAATTTTTCTTTATCCTGAATTCCTATTAATACTTTATACAAGTTTAGTGAAAATACATATACAATTGGATGTATTAAATTCAACCCTCCTTCTTTGCTGTTTATATAAAGAATGCCTTTTTAATAGGGTTAAGTCTTGATCCCCATATTAATGCAATATTTACATTCATTAGTTATTTTTCATGTTAATAGACTCATGCAACCATTTGCTAAATGTGCAATTTTGCCTAGTATTATTGCACTAATTAAATATGGATTCTTTCTGTATGAGAGTTTGAGTTGAGTTTTATCCAGAATAAACAAATGCCTCTTATTTTAACTATAATTTCTTTCCATTGTTTTTCTCTCAGTTGTTCAGTTCCAAACGTTATTCCTAGAATTTCTATTTATCTTCATTAAACTTGATGCCTTTTATTTTTATTGAAAGACCTAACCTTTTATTTTTCCTTTATTAATAGTTAATCCTAGTATTTTTAATTCTTTATTGAGCATTTCTATAGATATATTCACCCATTCTTTGTTTTTAACTGCTAATACTAAGTCACCGGCATATGTAAACATCACTGGAATCCAAATTCCTTCTGGTGTTTGATATTTTGATGTACTAACTGAACTATCCTTCTCACCATCTCCCACAGCTTGGTTTAGAAGCTATTTATCTGTCCATCAACAATCTGTTCTATGGCAAGGTGACCTATCTCCATGCCATCCTTTATCCATTGGTGTCCCCCAAGGATCTATCTTAGGCCCTCTCCTTTTCTCCCTCTTTACTAATAATCTACACACAGCTCCTCCACATTGTTCTATCATACAGTATGCAGATGATTCAACACTTATCTGTGCTGCCACTTCTCTATCAGCCCTTCATTATCAAACACAGGAATCTTTCACTTCTGTTGAAACATGGTTAGCCAATGCCCATCTAATCCTAAACCCAAAAAAACTTAATTATTACTCTTCCAACCTAACAAGACATCTATCTCATGCCCACCATTTAACATAATAGCCAGAGACAATACTGTCATCTCCCTGACAACTCATACAAAGCTTTTTGGAGTGCAAATAGACAATAACCTAAAATTTGACTTACATGTCTCCCTAACAATAAAAAAAGTCCATAAGAAAATTGGAAGTCTGTATAGGCACAAAAGGTTCCTGACCAAAATGGCCAAAATTACATTAGCACAAACCCATCTGCTCTCCACTCTACTTTATGCCTCTCCAGTTTTAACTAATCTTAGGAAAACTGACCTATCTAAGCTAGAAGCGTGTTATAATAAAATTGCTAAGTTTGCATCTGACTGCCCATATAGAACACATCATTGTACAACTTTAAGGATACTAGACTGGCTTGAACTTTCCAACATTACTCTTTACAACCAACTCTCTCTAATTCACAAAATCATAACACAACCAACCAGAATCCCTGCACTACAAAATCTCATCCTTCCTTACATTTCCAGCAGACCACTTCACTCTAATAATAAGAACTTACTCAACATCTCCAAGGCCAACAACACCACAGTAGAATCATTATTTTCCAGCTATATATCTCGTATATGGAACTCCCTTCTTAACTCCATTCTCTCAATCTTGTCCACTAACCACTTTAAGCCATCACTTAAAGCTTATCTAAAAAATAAGTGGCTTTGTTCCTGTACTAACCCCTCGTGAATGCTCTGATACATCACAGTATACCCCAACCATTTCCAACTTCTTCCCCTGAGTTTAATCTTTTATTCCTACCAGCCTGTCCTAACCTTATATCTTGCCATAAGTCATATTTTACTAATAGTACTAGCTAAGTTCAAAGTCTAGGTTTTGTTGTCATGATATAACAAATTTATATTTTCTTATGTATACTACATTTTGTTTATTTTATACTTTATTGATTATTGTAATTTGTGCATTAACATTTACTGTTACTCATGGAGCTTTTCTCCCTGGGCCTCTGCTGAAAAAGGACTTGTGTCTAGTCAGAGTTTCCTGGTAAACAAATGTTAAATAAATAAAGTTTATTTTCTCTTGAACCTCTATCCACATGGCTGAGTGATCTGAGAACCCTATAATTTTACATCTTTGATGTAGTATGCTTAAGCTGTCTGAAACTCTAAAATAATGAATTTCAGTTCTTAAATTACTTCTTTTATATGTCCAGTTCTTATTTTCCCATGAATACATCTGATTGTTTTTAATTATGCCTGAGATATCTAACATCTGCTCATTCTTTTCATCCATATCTTAAATCACAGTTGGTCTCCCTTTACTATTATTTACATGTCCATGTTTACATAATCCAATATTTTCCTAAACATTATTTCTTTTTGCTTCTGCAAAGTACATGCATAAAGCATGATTATTCTATAAATTTGATTCTTGTATTTTATGTCTATTATTACTATTCTTGCAATCATCACTACTGTGTAATCCAAAATTTTTATGCATTCTTTACATAAGATAGCTATACCTGAACACTTTTCACTACCTAGGTTCCATATTATTTTACCTTCCCATAAACCATTGATTTGTGTTCTTTCTTCCTCTGTTGTTCTAATGTCTATTAGCGCTACAATATCCATGTCTAACACTTTACACTATACTAATACTCCTAGTCTACACTGAACATTCTTTATGCTATTTAACATTTATGGCTAAGATTTTCACTGTAAAGAAAGGTTTTTGTTTTTATCGTCTCCCTTTTTTTGTTTTCCCCTATGGTTACATTTTTAAATTTACACAATCTCTCTTTTACTCTTTTACCTGTAGAGCTTCTTTTACTTCTTGATTTTACCCATTCGTTCTCTCCTTAATCACTTGAGTTACTAATTTCTTCCTTCTCATCTTCTTCTTTTCCTTTTGTTTCATTCATGCCCTCACTCACATATCCATTTTTACATCTTTCTCATCCATTTTTTCATTTTGTGTTTCTTCTACAGTATCTAAGGTAACCTTTTCCATTTCCTGGTCCTGTTCTATGGTTATTTCTTGTGTTTAATATTCTAAACTTGTACAATCCATCCAAGAGTGACCTATCCTTCCACATTTTACACATTTTTGCTCACTTTTTTGCTTCATAACTAACGTATAAAACATCTCCTTTTATCACAGTTAATTAAATGATCATCTTTACCACATAAAAGATATGCCTTTGGCTGTCCCCAATATTTCACCACCCCTTTCTTCCTTCCACATTAATTATATTCGGCAGATGCACAATTTTCTCATTTTGCATTTTCAATATTACACCACATTTCCACCCTCCAGTCCATAAGCCGCTGTTGTCATATATTTTTGTAACATGCATAACGTCTCTAGATACAGTTTTTAAATAGTCCTTTAACTCATTTCTTTCAATTTCTGTACGAAATTGTATAAACACTTTCTTCTTGGCTTCTCTTTTGACTACCTGAATTACAAGCAAATTCCATGGGTTAATATCTTTATTTTCTTGTCATATTGTTCAAAGAATTTTTCCATATATTGTTCCTCCTCAAAAAAGATATCACAGAACGTCTCTTTACTAATGCAAATGAAAGCTCTTACCTCTCTGGGTTTTATACCCAGTGGTGCTATGATGCTGTCCCATATCTCATACCTGTCTAGTTCTTTTTTGGTTTTGCTGCTTACTCTCACTTGACACTTTTTTTTACTTCTGCCTTTTTTAAGTCTCTCCTCTCACCCTCCCTTACCGTCTATGCATACAATTTCTTTTCTTCTTTCTTTTCTTCTTCTTGTTCATTTCTATGCATTCTGTCCATTATCTCTCTTCACAATGCTGCTTTTTTCACTCTGTGGTTCACTTTGATCTATTCGTTTTTTAAATGAACAGCCTGCAACCCTCCCAATCTGAGGGTTGTAACAACACATTTGACTGCAGTAATGTCCGTGATGAAAAGATTTTGTTGAAGCATGTTTTCTGAATCAAACATTTTTGCTATTCTCCTCCTCCATACATCATCTAATTCGTTCTCTATTACGTTTGCCTCCTTAGCTGTTTCATTAACAGCACTTTCTTCTTCAATGCAGACTGTAATGTTTTCCTTCTCTTCCATGCTTCCTGCTTGTCTGAGCCACCTACACACCTGGAACTGAAGTCAGGAAGCACAGCACTGAATTGTGTCCCTGTATGCTCAGACAAAAGAGTAGGAGAAGCTCCCCGATGCCCTTTTCAAATTTCCCTTAGTAGTAGATGTTCCACCTTGGGTCTATTTGGAAAATAGGATAATACTCTACTGGGATTAACCTGGCCAACAAAGGATACGTGAAAAAATACATATTATGTATTACATATTACTAATTATGTCTGAGGGGTTCTACTATGAAATTCTGACTTTCTGAAAGTCATCCTGCAGAAAGGACAAAATAAAAATGCCCGAAATTCAAAAGGCCAAAAAAAAAATCAGTTGTTTTTTGCAAGCCCTCAACACCCCTGACCTTATATGTATCGCACCTATATATATATATATATATATATATATATATATATATATATATATATATGTGTGTGTGTGTGTATGTATATATATATATATATATATATATATATATATATATATATATATATATATATGGTTCTTATTATGTAAGCGAATGCTTAAAGTTGCAAACGCTGTTTAATCAAACATGTTTACCCGAAATGGCGAAATTCTGAAAGCATGGAACAGTGACTTTTTTCCCAAGGAAAAAAATGACAGGGCCATTTTGGGGACTTCGCCATTTCCTCCACTGTGGTGTGATCTTAGAGTTGGCATATTTAAGTAGGGGAGGTGTGGGGGGCACAGCCCCCACATATTTGTGTTTTATTTTTTTTTTGTTTCTTTTTTATGGATCAGAGACTTTTTACATATTACTTATTATGTCTGAGGGGTTCTACTATGAAATTCCAACTTTCAGAAAGTCATCCTGCAGAAAGGACAAAATAAAAATGCCCGAAATTCAAAAGGCCAAAAATAAAAAAAGCCCTCAACACCCCTAACCTTATATGTATCACACCTATATGTGTGTGTGTGTGTGTGTGTGTGTGTGTGTGTGTGTGTGTGTGTGTGTGTGTGTGTGTGTGTGTGTGTGTGTGTGTATATATATATATATATATATATATATATATATATATATATATATATATATATATATATATATATATATATATATATATATATATATATATATCTATATATATATATATATATAAAATATATATATATATATATATATATATATATATGGTTCCTATTATGTAAACAAATGCTTAATGTTGCAAACGCTGTTTAATCAAACATGTTTACCCGAAATGGCGAAATTCTGAAAGCATGGAACAGTGATTTTTTTCCCAGGGAAAAAAATCACTGGCCCATTTTTGGGACTTTGACAGTTCCTCCACTGTGGTGCAATCTCAGAATTGGTATATTTAAGTAAGGGAGGTATGGGGGACACAGTCCCCACATATTTGTGGTTTTTTTTTTGTTTTGTTTTTTTTTTCCCCTGAGAAAAAAATAGCTGATCCATGTGTTCGGCATTTTGGATTTTCGAAGTGTTTGGGTCGATTATACAGTGTTCCCAATTTCAAGCAGTCACTGATATTATATATATATATATATATATATATATATATATATATATATATATATATATATATATATATATATATATATATATATATATATATATATATATAGGCTCCCTATTATGATGTCGCAGATGCAGGTTGTCGAATGCATCTTTGTTGAACTGAAAAGTGCGAAAAGGCAAAATAGCGAAGCAGTTTTTCAGAAAATTCTTTCCCTGGGAAAGAATTTGTTTGCCCACTTTTGCTGCCTTGCCTTTTTGGCACTGTAGTGCGATCTTGGAGTTGGTATATTTATTTATTTTTTTCGGAACAGTGATTTTTTTTCCCTTGGAAAAAAATTGCTGTTCTGAGGTTTCGACATTGTAAGCTTTCGCTTACATGGGGTCGATTATGTGTCGTTCGCTCTTCTGTGCATGCGATATCATAATATAGACCTTATATATATATATATATATATATATATATATATATATATATATATAGATAGATAGATATAGATATATATATATATATATATATATATATATATACATATAGAATGACTAAGACTTATTCGGGTCTATATTAAAATCGTGAAACCTCACTTACGCGAATACAGAAACATCAACACATATATAGCGAACCACTAAAACACCGAACGTCCTGAAGTGCGAAATTCAAAATGTCGTATGTTTATATACAGTAAATAAAGTCTGATGCTGAAAAATGATTACAGGAACAGTTTGAACTTCAGGGCAACATCTCAAGAGACAAAACTGTTATACTCTCCTTCACTTCTGGATATCAAATCATGTTCTATGTCAAAAAAATCGTGCCTAGTTGTTGTTGACAGTATTTCATGTGCTTGTATTTAGTAGATTATGGGAGACGTATTTCAGAGAATAATTTCAATTTATCAATATTTATCAGTTGTTTCTTTCTACAGGAGAATAACCATGATAGCTGCAGGATAAATAACCACAATTTGTCTAAAGGATAAGTTATGATTAAACATTCCAAGATGGAACACTTACAATTTAATGTAACGTAAACATAAAACAGATAAACTCGTCTGTAAGCAGAAGATACATGAGCAAAAAACATGTACTACCTTAGAGCTTCCTTCACAAAGTTTAGCATAAACTCATATTCCATCAAGCCACTGTATCTAAAGTATATCTCAACCAATTCTGGATACTCAAGATGTTACCAAAAAGAATGCAACTTCTTTGAACGTTTAAAAACATAACTTACATGGGATGCAAATGGTATTGTCTTATTAAATGTTGGTATTGCACTTTATATAGAAAGTTGTAGATTTCTTCCCTTGACAAAAATAAGTCATAAAAATGCAAAATATATAAAAATATGGTCATGTTTTTGAAAATGAAGACTCGGTCAATATTTGTGCAAACCTACATACATACACATATTTCAAGCATGGGCATTAATGCCCTTCTAGCCTGTCAATATACCAAAACACCTGTTCCCATAATAAGTGTCCAGGCTGTTCTTAAAAATATCTAAACTAGTACTTGCTTTAATGTAATTTGGTATTCTGTTCCATGCATCAGCTGCTCGCTCAGAGAAACAATTAGTTCACTTCTTATTCCTATAGAATCTTGCTTTTTTAATTTCTCTAAGTTTTTTGGGTCTGTAATACCATGACGGGAATAGACCCCATTCCTAAGTCAAAGTACAATTAAAGTTCATAAAATTAGTATTGTTTCAATCCTTGATGTTAGCCAAAAGCACTATTCGCAGCACCCACAATGCACACAGTAACGACTCCTTCTGAAATTTGTATGGAGTCACATGTACTGGTAACATATCCAAGTACAAATGTCAATTCTTTTTTATAAGACCTGTTGCCCTACTACTACTGGAACTCTCTGGGTATCCTTCCACATTGCCCTCATTTCTGCCTGCAAATCCTGGTATTTTATGACTTTGTTTCTCTCTGTACACAAGACATTGTCGTTACTGAGTGTAGCTTTTCATACTATATGTGATTTTCTTGCACCTGTTCTTTGAACTGCTAGTAGCGGGTGATACCATGTGATGTAGACTTCATCATTTTCTCTGTTGCTTTCTGGCTTGTTTCCAATGTTTTTCAGCCACTTCAGTACCATAATTTTTGCACAATCCACAATGCAACAGTCTTGCCACATTATTATGCCTTTCATTATACAATCCTTCTGCCATTATTATGTCACAACCAGCAACGAGGTGTGCAACTGTTTCCAATTCTGTTTTATAAAACCTACATTTGTCTGTTTCTCCCTCATGTTGAATGGACTTTGTAAATAGGTGTGTACATAGCCCACTGTCTTGGGCCGCCAATATTAATTTTGATCTTTTGGTTTGAATTTGCCTCTCTTTAACCATTCCTGTGTTTGATCCTGATCAACATGAGGTTCTTCCAGGTGTTTTCTATACTTCCAGCTATATTTATGCATTTTCCCCATTTCTTGCCTTCTCATCTGATCCTTCACCTTATATTTTTTTCATTTATTTATTTTTTTTTTTTGGTACATTCAGTTGCTGTCTTATTTTTATCTACTTCTGGTTTGATTTCCATTCTCGCTTAATTGATTTGGATGTCTATTGCTCTATCCTGCTGTGGCGCTTTCTGAGTTAGAGTTTCTATATTGAATCCTTCACTTCATTGGTACTCCATAACCTCAGTTTCTATTTCTTTAACTTCTCCATTACTAATATTTTCTACTTTTCCTCTTTCTCTTCTTATTTTTTTTTTGTATTGTAAAGCTTTCCATGTCTGGATTCCTTTGCCTGTATTTCTCTTCAAATATTTGGTGCTGCTCTTTTTGCATTGATTAGTTTTGCTTTCTTCTTTTCTTAAATATTACACCATATTAAATCTCTTTCTCTTTCCCATGTTCATATGTCTTTTTCAGATGTCTCCTGATCTTCCTGTTTCTCCTTACTTTGGGGAATTATTCCATCATGCTGTGATGTAACCTGTGTTAGACCTTCTACACCAAATCCTTCACTTGGCAGGCACTCCATAACTTCAACTTCTATTTTTTTAACGTCTGCTTTACTAATCTTATTTTCTACATTCCCTTTTTATGATATTTTTTGTGAAATTTTCCATATCTGGGTCCCTTTGCCTGTATTTCTCTCTAAATATCTTTGGGGCTGCCTTTTTTATATTCATTAATTTGGCTTTTGACTTTGCATAAATATTGCACCATATCAAATCTCTCTCTTTCTTTCACATGTCCATATTCCTCTTTTATACTTTTCAAAACTCTCTAGGTTTTGCTGTTTATATTTTTGCACTTCCTCGGATGCTTCTTTTTCCAAAAAGATCAAAGTTTCTTGGTCTATGTAATATTTTTCACAAATCTGTTGTATTAATGAACACAACTTTTTATTTGAAGCTTCTGACAGTTTTTTTTTGTGGAAGTATTTTTCTTTCCTCTAATTTTTCTTAATCTATTTGTATATCTTGTGTCTGGAAATTCCCAACTTTTTACATAATAGTAACAATACATAATGTCTTTCTTAGCCTCAAAAGTCCACTCTATCATCTTTATTGCTCTTCTTTGGCCTATCAGTTTTTGTGATTTTTGTGGACTGCTACTTCCTTCTACAACAGGGGCCATACTCCCCCTGGGCTTGGCCTAGCCCCATTGTAGAAATGTTTCTGTATTTTGAGGATTCTACGCTGTCATTTTTTTCAAGTCCTGGCACCAGTGCCCCTATCAAGATAGAGCACTTTTTTATCCTGGGTTTTGTGCACCCAGTTATCTTTTATAATTTTGACCTACTTCTGTCGATGATATATGCTATATAAAATACAGTCTATATATCAGTATTGTCTTGGTGAGATTTTGTGAAAAACAGAGTCCACCTTGTGAAGGTACTCACCAAGACTTGAGGATGAATTCACCTTCAGCAATACTACTCTACTTTGCTTGCTAGCATTGCTCCATTTAGACCCCAAATCTTCTACAAAGGATGTCTGATGATTCTCCAGTACTTTTTTTATAACCCTAAACATTCTCAGAGATAGTTGTCTCTAAATGTCCTATATACCTGAAGATAGATAAAGAGATACTGAACAAGTTCAGGTATTTTGGTCTTTCATAATAACTTAAAATTTTCACATCCATGGATACCCTTGGTATATTTCTGCTGTTCTCTTTCCAGTTTACTCATGCTTGTTTTCTTATAAGGTTTCTATATTGGTATTCCACTCTCACGTTTGGGTATAATGTAACTAAGAAAAAATGACTTTATCATTTATTTATTTTTATTTTTTATTTTACATTTGTTAACCGGGCTAGTCTAGCTGGATATATGTCCATTTTCAGTAGAGGCCCGGGGAGAAAAGCTCCACTAGTTATTACAAGTTTAAACAGAAATAGACAATACAGGTTATAACAGATATTATGATGGCAGCAAACCAAAATAGGTAATAAAATAAAATGTAATAATTTTTTTTTTTTCACATGATGTGAATTACAGTAGTCAGACAATATATATGTGAAAAAAATATACATAAATGTTATGTAAAGGGAAAGTTATCAAGGATGTAGGGAAAAAATTATGGAAAAAGAAAAAAAGAGAAGAAGCAGAGTTAGTCTGGGTTATTGCAGAAGCATAGCCAGTGTTTCTTGAGATATATTTTCAGTTGCCTTTTAAAAATTGTGAGAGAAGTCTGAGACATTTCTGATTTCCTAGGCTTTATAAATCTTTTTATACAACCTATAGTTCTATAACTGTCATTAATCATTTGGCTGATATGATTAAAAAACTCAAATCTGTATCTACCCATATACCCAAGTCCTTAAATGAATCTACAGTTCCAATCACTGTATGCTGCATTAAATATAAACCTGTCAATTTTTGTCTCCCAAATCTCATATGCTTAGTTTTCAATGTATTTATCACTATATTATTCTCCTGTGCCAAAAATGGCCAATTTAATCAAGTGCTTTAGCAGGTATGCCTTATCTATAACACATGTAATCAGTTTACCTAATTTCAGGTCATCTGCATTTCTCAGATGAAAAAGTTAGGTCTAAAAGATACAGTCTAAACAAGTAAGGGCCTAGGACAGGACCTGTAGGACACCCTGACTGTAACCAAGAATTTCACATGTCCAATTGCTGCATGATACTTGCCATGTCCTATTTGTAAGCAATGCAGCTATCCATCTTATCAAGAGTACATATATACCTAGTTGTTCTAATTTACTGGCCACTGTTTTTGTATGACCCTGTCAAATGCTGAAATTAAATCTATATAAATTATATCACATCACAATTTTTAATTCATAGCTATTGTTATTATGTTATAGAACATTGTGTTATAAGTGGTAATAGATCTATTTTCAACATATGCATGCTTTTAGGTCCCAGCCTATCCAGTTCTGACAATAACTTATCCAATATTACATTCTCCATTATTTTTCCACAAATGAAAGTAGATTTAAGAGTCTATATGACTCTGTGCTTGCCTACTCCCCTTTCAATTTAAGACAGGTTTAATAAAAGCATGTCTCCAATCTTGAGGAATCTCCTCATATTTACACAATCTAGTAAATAATAGATATAATGGTACTGTAAGTTCTTACTGAAGTGTTCTCAGGTCATTATTACTAATTCCATCTCCTCCCTGTGCTTTGTTTGCATCCAGTTTGTGCAGTTCTTTCCCAATATAATCTAATTTGATTCCAGTTTCTGCGGTTATCTTTGATGTTACTAGGACAACTTATCACCCCTTTGTGGATCCAAACTGTTTTGCATAATATTTTGTAAATATATCTATAATCTGGTTTGTTTGAGAGTAAATTTTAAAATTTGCACACAGTTTATCAATTTATATGTCTTTACTACTTCCACAGCTTATGTATCTATAAAACAGTTTCCTATTATGCTGAATATCTTTATGTAAATTTTCTTCAATTTTTCTTGATCTTGACTCACACTATGCTTAATTTGTTTGTCCAGCTTGTTTATTTCAGTTTTCAAACTTGTGGGTCGACCTTTTTCAATTTCTAATATTTTTGTCTTTCACTTTAATCAGTTATCTTGTTCTTATGGAAATATATCGTCCTGTTGTTCTATTCCTAGATCCTGATGTAAATTTTTTGTTTGCACTCAATTTCTCTTTCAAAATTTTCCTCCTTCCATCTGCAGTTTTTCTACTGAGCACATTTTTCCAGTTAGTTTTACATAGGGACTGTTTTGCTAGCATATAATCTGTAATTAATCTTCTGTGCATTAGTTTAGATTCCAGTTTGGTATAATTATCTAGCAACAATAACTCCATGATCATTGCACATCAATGGTGGTAAAACTTGACTTAAAGTAACTGTAATTCCTTTAGGAATGCAAACAATGTCTAGAATGTTCCATTCCCTGATAGTTTTTATTTTTATAGTCCGAAGCAACTGCTGTTCCTGAACATACATCATAGTGAATAATTTCCTTACTAATTTTGTTTAATCAATATTATTCCAGTCTGTTTCTGGTAAATTTAAGTCCCAAGCTAATATTACTTCACTCCTGTGTTTCATGCAAGAAATGCATGAATTCCTCTAGGTCATCTGCACTTGACTTTGGTGGTCTATACACTCCAACAATTGTTATATGTTCCAGGGTTGTCTTTATTGTCACAGTTACACCGTCTATAGTATTGGTATTATTGAACATGTAATAAACATAGGTCTCATAACTATCTTTAATCCCTGTCATAACACCTCAACCTGATTTTTTGTTATAATGTCTGTTACAGTAATAACATTTATACTCTGACAGAACTGGTTTCCAGTCATTGTTATTTAACCATGTTTCACAAACAGTAACAACATCAATCTTGTGTAAACATAGCACATTTTCCAATAAATAACTTCATTATTAATGCTCCTAGCATTAACAACCATCACAGATGCAGCAAATGTTGCTATCTGTAAACTGTTAAATTTTCGACCTGGCAAAAATCCTGCCTAGTGTTTGTCAAATATTGCAAAATATCTGCTGCAAAAGTTCTGTTCCCTGATCTTGACAAATGCACACCATCCTGTCTGAACATGTCTGACCAAAAGTAGGCTTGGATGCTCTACGCATTTCCATTTTGTAAAACAGGATATTTTTTCCATGTACATATTTACCCAAAAAATCTTTTCATTCACAGTGACCTGACTATTCTTTCTATATGTGATTTGTGAAAAATATGTCCTAACACCAGTACAAGCTATACTATCTAAAAGGGCTGTACATTTTCTACTAACAGTCAGAAAGTCCTTGTGGATGAGATCATTTGTACTGACATGAATGAAAACAGATCCTTATTTCCTTGTATTAAGTCTTTCCAAGGATTGTCTCACATCCTCTATTTTTGTTCATGGTAAGCATAACACCAGTCGATGTTCATTATCTTCTCTGCAAATATAGGTATTAGTTCCTGTAATAGTAGAATCTCCAATTACAAGAATATCTTTTCTGACCAGATCTGAAGAATCTTTAACTTCTACTATAATATCTGTTCTATCAATTGTTACAAAGGAATTATCTTCATCACCCATAAGTCTTATTAATCCCACTGTTTTCATTGTGTATTAAATTTGCAAACATACAATTCTCATCCAGCTGGCTTTGTACATCTACAGTTTGAGCTATGTAGTCAACATCTGTCTTTCCCTTCTTTTTTTCTTACAGTAATGTTCTTTGATCCTTCCACGTTCAGTTTTGATTTCTTCTTTTTCACCTGCATTCTTTTTTCTATGTTTTCTTTTGGAAATAGTATGCCTTTTTCTGTAGACTGAAGGTTTTCTGATAAAAAAATGTATAATTCACTATAATCTATTTTATAATTCCCTATAATCTTTGTGTTACATAACAAGTGCCCTTTTTAGTACAAATTCTCTTTACTTTACAGACATTTATCAGTTTCTTTTTCTTCCTTGTTATTTGTTGTGAACTTCTTCCTTTCTTTCTTTTTTTTTTTGTTTCCTTCTAAACACTCTGAATCCTCAGATTGCTGAATGCTTGCATCCAGAATTCCAAAGCTATCAAGGGCATCATCTTGTTTCATAGGGGTTGAATGGCAATAGACACATCATTTCCTAAATGTGTTTTATTTGCACTTTGCCTAACATTATTTATCTCACCAGTTAAGTCATTAATATATGTAACAACAGTTCTCCAAACCATGCCAGTTCCACAAGTGCAATTATCATCAGTAACTCTAGATTTACTTCTAATAATGGTAAGCAAATCATCCAACTTTTTACATGAGGAACACAGATCACCAGTGTTATCAGGTGCTACCTTTAAATATGTGTAGCATTTATTACACTGTACAAGATATTTGTGCTTTAGCAAATCATCAATGGCATACTCATTTAAGGAATCCATATTCAGCTTCAAATTAATAAAAAAATTTAAAAGAAAAGAATAATCAAAATCGATTAACACCAAAATCTAAGAGAACTTAAATCAAATTCTATGAGAAAAATCACACAAGCACTATACAACTAAATACTAAAGTAAGTACATTACAGTTGTTGTTCTGACCATACAAGTTCTGAAAGTCAGACAAAAGCTGTAATTCCTTTACATCACTATCACTCGCAGTTGCACTTCTTTTTAACAGTAAAGATCAATAAATCACAAACAAAGATAGACTTGTTTAGATAAACTTTGGATTGCCCTGTCTGCAGTCTGTGTAAATTTATAGCTGACTAGGCCCCTTGGGATGGCTAGAGCTTGCCTGTCTAAAATCTATCCCTTTCTAACAACCAACAGTGAAAATTAAAGGTAAAACAACAAAATATAAATAAAGTAAATCTTGTCTACAAGCTATCCCTTCCATCTTACAAACAGTGAAAAACAGTGGTAAAAATACAATATCAATTTAAAGAAAACTTCTCTTACCAGTCAACTCCACAGTAAATCACAAACCAAGATAGGATTGTTTAGATAAGTGCTGGATTGTCCTCTTTGCAGTCTGTGTGAATTTATAGCTGACTAGGCCCCTTGGGGTGGCTAGAGCTTACCTGTCTAAAACGTACCCCTTTCTAACAACCAAGTCTAACAACCAACAGTGAAAATTAAAGGTAAAACAACAAAATATAATCAAAATATAAATCAAAGTAAATCTTCTTGTCTACAAGTTATCCCTTCCTTCCTATAAACAGTAAAAAACAGTGGCGAAATTAAAATATAAATTCAAATAAAACTTCTCTTACCAGTCAATTCCACAATAAATCATAAACCAAGATAGGATTTTCAGACAAGCTCTCTAAAGCTATTCTAAATATCTAGTTGGGTACCAAAATGTCATACTATTAAAATTCTGAAAACTGGCTAATGTTATTGAATATACTTTTGCTCTGACATTATGCGCCTTAGCAACATTGCTAAAATATAGTAGGTCAAAAGCCTGATATGCTCTGTAAGCAATTTAGATATGCAAGCCTTTATAAAGTTGTTTAAGTCTGATGTGGACGATGTGCTAGTAAATGTATTGAAAAATGGTTCCCTTAAAGTTATTCTAATTACACCAAAGACATTTTCACTTAAATGTGTAGCATTTTACCTTTTCTTATTTATTTATATATTTTGCTAACCAAGCATTTTAACTGGGTAACCCATTTTCAGCGAAGTCCTTAAGAGAAAATCTCCAATTTTACAATAGAAAAAAAATAATACTTATTTGCATGTAAGGTCAAAATATATAAAGTTTAATATTTATAAAATGAAAAGTATTAATTTACATATAAATGTTTATAAAACAAGGCTCATAGGTAAGTACTACACTAGCTGCCCTTGTGGGTCACTTTATGACTAGCCAATATTCACTTTTTATGCTTGAAATAGCCTATTCCATTTGTTCATAGATTGGCCTTACCCATCCCATGGTCAATTATTATATATTACCCCTAATAAAAATAACAGGGATCATGCCACAGTAATTTGAGGGGACTCATGCATGGGGGTAAAACATTTAGGAGCTGCCCTTGTCTATTAGTAGTACAAGGAGCAGTCCTAGGATACATTTTCTGTTTCCTTTCCATAGATCTAAGTTGTGCTTAATGCGGACATGCATAAACTTTGATTTTGTGTGGATGAGAAGTCTGTTTCACAGCACCAGTATCCTCTGTAAAATATACCTGTCCCTCCAAACCATTCTGTTGATGTTGCAGAAGAGGTTTAGATTCATAGACAGAGTATTTCTGATGCCATTTGACTTGTTGATGTGCAGTAAATACATCAGTAATGGGTCAGAGAGTGCCTTTTATGCCAGACATAGGTCACCTCTTAGGAGTCTGTAGGATACCGAGTATAGCGATACAGCTTTGATTCAGTCCATTTAGAACATATTGTTTAGTCATTGTATCCTTTCAGCAAGGTATCCCTGTGGACATTCCAGTTGTTGCATGTGTCTGGATAGATACACGTCAAAGGGTCATTATATTTATTGAATGGCCTAATGAGGGCTGAGCAAAGGGGGATAATGACACCCTTAGTTCTAGGCACAGTCACTTTGTTTATAAGTTGTGCAATATAAAAGGACTTTTTTACATCAATTGACACATGTTGGTCAAAAATTAGGTCACTGTCCACATAAGTTCTCAATCCTTGAACATCTGTGTCAACTCTTAGTGCAGAATATATATGTCCATTACCAGTAAATGCCCATATGTATACTATAAGCTACTTTATTTCAGATGAAATGGTTGCTAAGTCACTGATAATGCATGTGTTGAAAGTTTAACACATAGACTTTCGCTGAGGGGTTCTTGATGGAAGTTCAGTGATTGAACTGTGATCCTTGGAATAGAGAAAATAAGTGTGAATAGGGGATTGTATATTAATTCTAAGATTACAGTATGCCACAGTATTCGTCTTATTCAAGGTACATCTCAGGGTACATCAGCAGCAGATATGTGGATGAGTATATTACTGCTATTGTGCACATGATTGGTCAAGACACATTTAATCAAATCATGTGGTCAGACCTACCTTTGGTCAAACAGTAATTTCCTCAAGTAGCTAAAGCAACTGGAAAAGAAAATAGTGTCCTTTTGTGATCAGTAAAACAAAGAAACAAAACAAGCAAACAAAAAACAAAACAACCATTAACTTGCAGACATAGTCTGTCTGCATAGTGGTATTGTTAGGGATAGGGTGTGTAGCAACCTCATTTGTAGAGTTCGGTTAGGGTGAAGGTGCTGAGTTATGATTAGGGTTAGCATGCATGAGTAAGGGTTGTCATGTAATGTGTGCTACCTTAACCTTACCCCTGCCCCTAATAATAGCCCTACACATTATAGTGCTGAAATTCTTTTCCTTAAAATTACCGCTAAACAACACACACACACACACACACACACACACACACACACACACACACACACACACACACACACACACACACACACACACACACACACACACACACACACACACACACACACACACACACACACAAAACATCTATCCCCTTCCCTAGCCCTTATTCTAACCCTAACCTGCAAACATTTGCATGCACACACTCAACCCCAATGCCACAACTTTCCGTACAAACAAGTCTCAGTACTGCTACCAAATCCCATTTACTTAACATTTAATATTGCACACTTTGACCATTTCTGTATATGACAAAGTCTACATTTATCTACTTCTAATAATGATAAATCCTTTGAGCAACTGAAGGTTCAACCAAATGTAGGGCCCCCATGGGGGCACATATCAGTAACATGCATAAGAGACAGATGATGTATTGATGTGTAAATGATTTTATGGCTATTTTGAGGCTACTGACTTGCTAAATCAATCAGAAGATGGCATAGAGCATTTTTGTTCTGCTTTAATCTTAAAATCATGTTGATAGGAAATATTGTTTTCTTTTCATTGGGCTCCCTAATTCTTCTTGTGTAGTGTGTGTGTGAGTGAGATTTGGTAACTGTATAATGTCTGGATTTCCTATAAGTAAGATGTCCCTACAGGAAACTTAAAGTGACTGAGAGTGAGACGTATTTGAAATTATTTTTATATGAGTCAAATTTATCACTTGTGTGTTCTCCTTTTGTTTTAGAATACTGAAATGGATGCCAGTTTTTGTCATTTGCATTATGGCCGGTAGATGTTCTAAACATGCTTAAAATGTTGGTTTGGGTGTCAAACTGATAATTTTGCAGACATAAACTATCAATAGTTGATGTATATGAATTCTGCATTGCTAAATTCATTACACAAGTAGTCTGACAAGAAAATGCTTGCTCCGCTTGTGGAATCCAAAGCAAGTGAGAGATGATGGGTTGCAGAAAATGATAGTTCCCCTTAGGTTGTACAAATATCAGTGTTATGAATTTGGTAGCTCATCATTTTGAGAACCTGAAGTTTTCTGAAGAGATGAAATGTTCCATTGAATATTTATCCCTTCCCTACAACCAGTTCTTCAACACTTCCTAACCCTTGTATGCAAGTATTTTTAAGTCTTAAGAACAAGTGCTTTTCTTGAACCTGATATTTAGTTTTAAATCTCCAGGCAAAGTTTACAGTGTGCATAAAAACTGCAGCTATTGAATCATCCGTCTCCCAAGTTACAGCATTCTGATTCAGCTGCTGCAAAATCTTTGAAACAAAATAATGGCTGATTTGACTGTTTCTTTTGGAAAAGGAACAAGATACTTTGATATGTTAAAAATGTATTCTGCTGTTTCCATTTGAACTATGGACTTGAATTTGAGTTTATACGTGAGAAAAATTGCTGCAGTGCTATAAGATATGTCATGGGTGAGAAAGATTAAAAAGTGATTAGTATGTAAAGCATCGCATCACTACTCTCTATATGTCTATAAATGTGGCTACCCTGCAGCTTATTAAGATGTTAAATATGCCATTTTGGTACTGTCTCCAGGAGATCAGCATAGATAAAAATGGCTGCCGTATGTATTTAGAGTGTGATCACTCCGCTTAGAAACCTTCCTATACCTTCAGTGGTTCCTTATGGAGAAATGCAGAGACCCTGTTTTTAAAGTTAATGTCATAAGGAAACAGTAAGAGACTAAGAGCATGTGGGTTATTTCCCTATTTTGTCAGAATGTGCCATCTTGGGGGCTCATGGGAGAAAGTCCTTTTCAAATAAGAAAACCTCTGGTCAGCAGTCTTTCTTAAGAAGACAATCCTTTTGAGACTGGCCACTCAAAAGGGCTTGCTCTGCAGCAGGTGGTAGGGGAAGCGGTTATCAGGCCTCACAAGTCTTCCAGTCCTGGAACCCACCTCTTCTGTCAAAGGAAATGTGAAGAAATATCTCAGTGAAAACCACTGTTCCCATGGAATGGGGTATCTCCCTCATTTCCATTCATCTCTGCCATTCCTATAAAGAACAAGAAGAGCCAGGAGCAATAATTTGCTACATTTTCAAGAATTTAAAGGGCACCTCTTCAACTGTGTGGCTACAGTGGATACAGAGAGTGGAGTACAAAAAAGAATTGCAGTCAAACCTCAGCCTCAGCATCTTACAAAGGCAACTGAATATCTACTCTCAAAGGCTGTGCTCCTTCTGAGAGAATTAGTAAGAGAAAGACACCCACTATTGTGTCGCTTATCTCTTCAAATAAACATGATACTATTCCATATTCTTTCTTATATCAAAGCTGGTGGTTATATAACATTATTTAGAAATTTCATAACATAACAGCGGAACTGGACAACCTGTCTGTTTTGTCTGCCTGCTTACATGTATCAAACTATGTACATTTCCTCCCACCTTGGCCCTCTTGAAGGCTCCCTTAGATTTACAATCCATCATTTACTAATGCTGTCTGCTCCACATGTCCCAGTGTTCTAAGTTAAAGTGAAAGTCTTCTAGCGTCATTGGACGCCTCTTCTTCACTTCTCTGTCTTGTTGCTACTGTTCACCTCTTCATTATTCCATGTGGCATCTTATGCACCCATATTTGTGTCCTTCCCTCTTCCAGTGTCTGAATAAAAGATGGGTAATGTCATTTTCTGCCCATAATCACTTGCCTCTAACTCCCTAATTAACCTCCCAGACTTCCTCTGAATGCTTCCCATTTCATTTGCATCCTTTCCCTTGTAGGATCTGCAAAGCTGCTCTGTATGATTCTGGATGTGACTGACCAGAATGCAACAGTGCAGCAGCACCATTTCCTTATTCCTGCAGTCAGGTTTATTTCTTCCATCTCACATGGGCAATAAAGTGAGCAGTTCTCAATTCTCTGTTTTTGCTAGTCTCTTTGGGTGTACCTAATACTGCAGGACTGGCGTGATACTCACTCCTATGACCTTTAAAGTTACCATCTGTCCTACTTTTGCATAAAAGTTCAAAGTTCAAATTTTATTAGCTCAGTTGTTTCATTATATAGATGGTACAATGGTTTTAAAAATATTGTTTATGTAAAATTCAAATAGTCTTTAAAAATATTTGCATAATACTAATTCTTACATGTTTTCAGGTTATACCATCTACTAATTTTCCTCATACATAATTTCTCCAATTTATTTGATTGTATCATTTATATTATCAGCCTTTGAATCCATATTCAGCCTTTTCCTGTTCTTTGCATAGCTAAAAGCATGCATGCAACTGCAACAATGACAATCTTCTTGTACAGAAAACATAAGAACTGACAGAGGGATTCAATAAACCCTACACGGTAATTTTTTACTGTGTGTGCGTGTGTGTGTGTGTGTGTGTGTCATGGCAACAAAATTAAGATTCAGTAAGCTCTGTGTAGAGGTGCATTCCCCCATGCAAATAAGGTAAACACTGTGGCATGTTAATTACAGCATAAGCAGATGAACTGCATGCTAATCAACCAATCCAACACAGTGGAGCTATTCAACAAGCTATAAAACATCCATGTAGACTGTGCTGTTTTTTTCCTACAAATTCCAAAAAAATACAGCCACGGAAAGGAGTCTACATGTACAGAATGTTAGGGGCTGCTGCTGCTTTAATTCATTTGTATGTGCTACAGACTGAGGCCAATGCTGCTGCTGCTGCTAATAGGCCTAGGCTGAAAAGGGGAAGAGTTTTCAGGCCTCATTTAACTTTTCACAGACAACATGATATGGAAATTGTAGAGCAATACAGGGTGGATAGGGACACACTACAGGAACTCTGCGACATCTGCAATCCTCAACTCAGAGCCAAAGCCAACCAAGGGGAACCCATCCCAGTGGAGAAAAAGGTATGTGAATCCCTTAGAACCTTAGCTACAGGTATCTTTCAGAGACCAACAGGGAACATGCTGGGGGTGTCACAGATATCAGCATCCAGGATCCTCCACCAGTTCCTGAATGCTATGCTCCAACATGCCAGTGACCACATACATTTTTCCCGTAGTTCTGAGAAGAGGACCAGAAATTTGCAAGAGTTCTACCCTGTAGCACACTACCCTGAAGTACTAGGTGCCATAGATAGCACACATATAGAAATGAAGGCACTAACTGTGAACAGGGTAGGTTCTAGATAAACAGAAAGGGCTACCACTCTGTTGACTGCCAAGTCCTGTGTAATGCCAAGGGAATCATCTTGAACATGTGTACTGGCAACCCTGGCAGTTACCATGACTCACATATCTGTCACACCTCACAAATGTACCAGATGTTTACTGGGTGGATATCCCACAGGGTCATTTACTGGGGGGTGCAGGCTATGCACTGGAAACATGGCTGATGACACCCATCAGAATTGCACACACACCCATGGAAAAACACCATGATAAGGCACATGCTCAAACCAGAAATATCATAGAGCATGTGTTTGGGATACTGAAGTCATAGTTCCAGTCCCTAGATACATCTGGGGGAGCCCTTCTGTACAATCCATGGACATGTTCAGAAATATTCACAGTATATGGCATACTACACAACAACATCCTGAGGAAACAGCTTCAGCAGGATCAGCAAGGGGAAGGGCACACATCGGCACACATCCCACCTCCAATGCCAAGGTTACCACAGCCACAGGCAGATTAGGAATCAGAGGGGGAACCACCAGCTGCTGTGGGTATAGGCAGACATAGGCGTGCTCAGTGTGCCCTTGCATTGGCTAAGAAACAATGCATAGCACACTCACCTTCTAGGAGCCTAAAGCTTTCCTCCTACTCACATACATATAGTAACATTGATGCCAGGCAACTCACCCAACCTTTATCTCCCCTTGTATTATCTGTGTACTGCTTGCATCAGACAAAGTCAGCCCTGGACTAACACTGTGGCAACAGCTGCATTTACTAGGTAAGTCCTGAACCTGGAGTGTATGGTTTAATAATACGAATGTGTGGCTTATCTTTGTATTTTATTACTTAGTCTGTTAAGCAAATAAAAGGTGGAGGATTTGTACAGAAATTACCTTAACATGTGACAGCAGAGACTTATTTGACTTACATGTGTCCATTACTAAGTAGTAGGCCTCAGGGATCAAAGATCCACACACAGTCATACCTATCAAAAGTACTGATGATTGCTGCATGCCCTCAAGTTTAGCACCATGCATTTACACTGGAAAATCATTAGAGAGAGAAGTTAGAAAGTAATGATACACATTGCAGTTTCTGACCTCACAGCCCTCACCAGATCATTCACTGTAGAGTTGTGAAATGTTGATGCTATCATCTGTCTAACTTTCCAAGACCAATATGTCAAAGCTACAATTACCAGTTCAACACTACAAATACAGATATACAAAGCACTAACTTAGCTATGCACCCTGAGCATCAAACACAAAGTTTATGTATCCCTGAATCCAAAAGAGAGAAAACAGGGATATGGCACAGTTATCATCACTTGCACCGGATGTTGTGTGTGTGTGGGGGGGGGGTAGGAAGCCTAGGTTGCCATGAAAGATTGGTCAGTTTGTGTGAGTAGGAAAGAGAAGCAGGCAGACATTTGGATAAACCAACAAATGGCCAGTGAGACATACTAAGTAACGTGTGTGTGTGTGTGTGTGTGTGTGTGTGTGTGTGTGTGTGTGTGTGTGTGTGTGTGTGTGTGTGTGTGTCTGTAGGAGAAACAGATCCTTGTTTGTGCCATAACAGTAACTCACCTTTGCTCCCCCCAAAAGAACAGTGTATCCTTGTTTTTGCCATAACAGTAACTCACCTTTGCTCCCCCCAAAAAGAACATTCTATCCTTCTCTGTGCTATAACAGTAACTCACCTGTGCTCCACCCAAAAAGAACAGTGTACTCTTGTTTGTGCCATAACAGTAACTCACCTTTGCCCCCCAAAAGAACAGGAAAATGACATATTTCACTAACAAACCATCTTTGAAATGCTAAAAGTGCTATCAAAGGAACTGTCCCTGAAACATTTGCAAATATTTATCATACAGTATTCCATCTCTATGTATTGGCAATCATGTATACCTCTGAAATGGCTTGACAAACATGTCCATGCCATCAGTACACTTCCAACTAATGCATACAGATAAAAGTGTAAAAGCCTTTGCTTCAGATTTTTCTTAAATACATTCTGTCATATACAATATGTAGCTGACAAAATGGAAGCATACCTTCTGAAGGTGAGTATTCTCTGTACAGATATATCCTCAAGAAATAGCTTATATGCTGTCTTCCGAACATAAGCAAGTCTCCTCACCATCAGTTTACCTAGCCACGCAGTTGCCTTTTTATATGGTGTAGATTCACAGCTGTTAGGTTCATAGGTTGGTACTAGGCTATCAGCTTTAGGGCCTATACAAACCTAGCCATAACAATTCCCTGGCTATTTCTTCCCACACTATTTACTTCCCCTGGACCCCTGTCTAGCAGGGCGACTAACGTGATCCCCGGGTTGAATTTCCTTTCTCCCATCCAATCATCAAGGCTCCTTTTGAAGAGGGCCAAAGAGGTGCTCTGCTTGACATGTATGGGCAGTCTATTCCAGAGTCTGGGGAGTCTCTTGATCAGGAACCTATCCCTCCAGCATGTTTTGTTTATTTCTGATGACAAGATTTAGATCCCTGGAGCGTGTGGCTCTGAGGGATTGGGATTTCTTTAAGTGTAGCATGTCCAACAGCTCTGGGTTTGACATGGCCTTGTATGTTAAGCAGAGATCGCCTCGGAGTAGATGATATGCAACAGAGTATAGCTGGAATTTTTTATGGTGGTCAGCATAGGGCATCATCTTTAGGCCTGTGATTCTTTTAGTCAGGTATTTCTGCGGCCTTTCCAGTTGTTGCAGATGTCTTGAGAGGTACATACCAAATGGGGCGTTGTATTCTATAGTGGGTCTAATGAGGGATGAGTACAGTGGGACAATGACCTCCTTTTTTCTGGATGAAAAGCCCTTAGTGATGAGGTGTGGCAATGTGGTTACTGAAGGTGAGACCACTGTCCACCTGTGTCCCTAAGTCTCTTATCACACTTTTGTTGTTTAGTGTACTGCCACCCATGTGGTAGTTCATGGGTACATGTTTTTTCCCATAGGGGATAACTATACATTTCTTGGCATATTTAAAGGAATTTTAGGGAGTTTGTAGAGAAATTAAAGGTAAATTATTCTAATACAAACAGGAACTGCAATGTGAAGTGAGGGAAAAACAGGCTTATGGTATATTTAGAGAGAAAATCAGGGAAGAGAATTTGACAGAAGTAAAAAGTGAAGAAGGAAGTACTATGAATGAAAAGCTACTTGTTCACATTTAGGGATATAGTTTTATTCTGGTTTTGGCCAAACACAAAATCTAATAGCAGAAAATCATTTATCTTTTATTCATTGCTGTTTGATAACTAGGTATCTGACCTTTTCAACCATGGCCCAGGCTCCAGAGAAGCAGTAAACAAGTCAAGTGTAAAAGTCATTAACAAAAAGCAACTCACATCTAGGTAATTATGAAATGGTGACAGAAGCAAGTAAAGCATTACGGACTTAATATCTATTAGCCATTAACGGAGACGATTAAGGCTCTGAGCTGTTAATGAGCTTCTTCTTGTAGCCACCCTCTATTTACCTACTGTGACACTCTGAACAAGTCACTTATCCAGACAGCACTCCCAAGTTGTACCTAATGGAATTACCCGGTTAACAGATGGATGTAAACAAAGAGCCTTGGCTGATGCAATCTATCACTTTACTCAATGAGTCAGCAAAAGGTCCAGTTTAATTGATTCTGGTTTCCCTTTTCTGCTCATTCTGGTAAGACAGCTGCATTATAAACTGTCAGGATTACTAAATTACAGGACAGGCAGTTATATACACAAGCAGAAGTCTCCAATAATAATTTTACTCTGTTGTGGAAACACTGGTTTGTGATGTTCAGATGAAGGTTCAGGGTTTGATTCTGACCTTTGAAAAATTGGCTAGGCTTAAAAGGGCCCAGAAGTGCAGATAGCCTAGTATTTACCTATGCACAAACTTGATCCTTGTTCCTATATAAACCTGAAATTGCATTTTATTAAAGGAAACAAGTCCTGCAACAAGGAATAATGATGGTTAAAAGACATGATTTCAAAGGTGATTATTTCCATACCTTTCAACCTGTTAGCACAAGAAATCTGGGCAAATCCAAAAATAATGGGGGGACAAAGGCCAAAAATAGGAACGGGTTTTAAAAAATGCTCTTACAAATTTAGAAAGTTGATAGAATAAACGGGTTTGTTTTGGCATGCTTTTTCTGAAAAATGTAGTCTGATATTCAATATATGTCATTATTTAGTGGCTTCAATCCTCAGTGATATTCCAGAAAACCATAAATTTTATGAAGAACAGACCAAAAATATGAGGAAATCTAGACATTTTGTGAAAATCTGGACAGTTGAGAGGTGTGATTATTTTCAATGGGAAGTTTAAAAGGGATAGGGCCAGAAAGTGCACCATGTTACTGATTTTCTTGCTATTAAACAATAATTTGGGGTTGTAGTTCAGACCTTCTTTTCCTGCTGTTTTGAACGTGTTGTTGCTGTTCTTGTGAAAACACATACACGAGCTTCTTCAGCTGGTGAGAAAACCAACAAAACTGTAACACACTTAAACCAGCATTGAGACTCTTTGCTCAGGTAGGTAATAGAACTTCTGTTTTTATTTCAGTTGTTATACACTATGTATAAGGGTTTGTGGATTACATGTGTTATTTATCTAATGGGAGGGCTTACAGAAAGAATGGGTATTTAACATAACAGATAAAAATTAGGAGACTGCTTTTATGTGATTTTAAAGGTGAGATGTGAGAAACTAAAACAGCAATCTGTATAAATGCAGAACCAGAAGACAAGGACCACCTGTGGACAATGCCCATTTCTGAAAGTAGCATATAAGTGAAAAGGTAGTTCATTAACTTAACATAGTTACTGTATTGTTTAATTAAGTCATTTCCTACAGTCACTTGATGGTTTAGGAGACAGAGGCACATTGTAACAAGAATGTAATTTATAGAGCTTATCTCAATACAGTGGACACCCCACTAAGTGACAAAAAATGAATTTCAAAAATGTTTTTTGTCTGAAGAATGAGTATATTTTGTTCATTTGATACATTCATTTTTTTTGTCAGAGCTTTCCCTTTAGAAGACTAAATAGTGCTATTAGCTTACTTTGAAATTTCCCAGTAATAAAAGCATATCTATCATTTTTTTTGTAATGCATTGACCTAAAGTTTGCTAAGATACATTCATATAGTTTGGTAGAATAACGGGGTACAATAGGACACAATATAGTGATTAAGGTACTGGCTTGTGAGGCTAAAATAAAAATGCTTCCACCCCATCTGCTCTAGCTTTTCTATAACTATGGGACCCAAGGACCCAAACAAGTCACAAAACTTTGCGGATCTCTGGGATAACCTCTGGCAATGGGACGTTTGTGTCTAGGTGGATCATTCTTGGCTTCCAAAAGGGACATGATCAAATTCAAATATGTATAATTTAATAAATATACATATAAAACATATATTCATGCAAGCATTCATAAATACATAAAATATGAGACTGGGATCTTTCACAGAAATTTATCAGCGCTTGCATGACAGTTGCCTAAGTAAAATAAATGATCTCAGTGTAATAAAGACAGAGTGAAGTACAAACTACAAATGGTGATGGGGCAGTAAGGCTTCACATGGTAGTATTTATGCATCCACTGAGACTGTGTCTGTCTTTCTTTATTTCTTCTTCAAAAATCAAGTATCGTGTACTGATTAATGCTACACAGTATAAAGTGGAACAGCAGCACTCAAATTTCATATTCCTCATCTACATACTGGGAGCATTCACTAGCAACTTCATTTTCTTTAGGTCACTGACTGCAATTTCAACACATTTAGCTTTATGTGAGATTTGTGGTTAAACAGTCTACCAATGGAATATTTGAAGATATTTTGTCAGCATTTAAGCAAGGTGGTATTTGGTTCTGTGTAAGAAAACCTCTTTTGTTTTTTTTATTTATATATGGTAATCTTAGTAGACATAGTCAGTTTTGTATAATTCATTTTTTTCCACATTTTGCTATATAGCAATTTTGTTCATTGCTTCCCAGTACTGAACTTTGGTGGACTGATACTCAAGACTGTATTTGAAATGTAAACATATTTATTTTTGGCATTGGGGTAACTATGAGCAAGACTGGAACATCCCTGTTCCTTTTAAAGGTCACATGTAGGTTCCATAATACACATGAGAGAAGTAGGAGTGTGTGGGATTCAAGCCTAGGTTTTCAAATGCACGATCTAACATTACAACGCCTGTCCTACAGTGTAAACTAAATTTAGAGTTTTTAATCTAAGTCTAACATGTTAACAAGCTTTGGCCAGGCCATCATAACTGTTAATGTAGCAAGTAGTTAGTGAAGTTTTGTATTAAAACAGGTGAAAAATCACTGACAGCAGATCAAATTCTAAATATCATTTCAATAATGGAAACGTAAGTGGTAAGGGATTGTCAGTACAAATCTCATATGTTTAGTTGTACAAATTACATGTACATGTGTGTACATTTATTTATATGATTTAGATAAGATCCCAATGTGTACAAATATTCCTCTGAACTATTATTAGCTGCAAATGCATGAAGCCATTTCCTCAAGTATCATAACAGGTTAGCACATGTACTCAGTAAACACTAGTTTTGAGCATCTGTGAAGTGCATTAAATCCTTTAATAGCATTTTTAGAGGGGTGCAAGCCCCCTGCACTTCCATATAGTGACAAAACTCCCACACCCCTATATATAGTATTCTCACACCAAGGTCGCTGCAGCTCAAAGAAAGAGTGATCAATTAAACACTAATACACAAAAAAGACTAAACTTCTTCTCCAAGACAGAGAGATCTTTAAGAATAGTTTAGAGCACAGCATGTGAGTCTCTACACTTTACTACAATGAGCAGGAAGCAAACACTGTATTAAACAACTTTCAACAAATTAAAAATGAACAAACAGGTTTCAAGCCCTTGAAGGAAGCCCACTACCAAATAAAGGCACAACAATTATGCAGCTCCCAAAGAGATTTGTTCTCTTTAATTTTATTTGTATAACTGTCTAGTTGAGACTTCACAAATTATTTTGTTCCATTGTGAGTTTTTGCCTTATAATTTCTTAGAGTAGGCTAAATTATTTCTATTTTTCTTTTAACACTGTATTTGTCTTGGTAGTGTCACAGGTTCAGTGGACAGCACTCTTGTTTTTAGTGCCAGGAAGATCTGAATGTTATAGAATCTGTCCCCACACTTTCCACTTAAACTCATATTCCTCCACTAACAGGAACAACTGCACCCCGGAGATACCCTCCTTCAGATTAAACCAAAGTCCCATTTGCCAAAGCTACTGGTTGCTTATGTGAATATTAAACTTCCTGCAACACTTGTTTATAAGAATAAAAGATTTTCTCTAGTATCCTGACCCTCCAGCTAGTATAAATACCACTTCAGATCTACCATGCAAAAGGACTCCAGAATCAACAAATGTCCCATGTTCAAAAACATGGAATGAGTTATATGTAAGATTTGAAAATGCTTCTGATATCAGGAGAAGCACCATACTTGTACAGGGAATGATGCTCAGTGAATTAGATAAGATGAACATGGACTGACCGATGAGCAGTTCCAAAAGTAAGTTATATCCAGGGGAGCAATTACTTATTCTGGACCGAAGCCACAGTTTTATTATTTGGGTCAAAAACGAAACAAGCATCAACCAAATATTATGACCAAAAAATGAAGGGCAAACATTGAAGACTGCTGAAACAGTAATGGAAATACGGCATCATGGTGCATTGGTTAACATGTCTGCTTCACAGCTCTAGGATCTAGGGCTCAGAGTAATGGAAATACGGCATCATGTTGCATTGCTTAACATGTCTGCTTCAGAGCTCTAGGATCTAGGGCTCAGAGTAATGGAAATACAGCATCATGGTGCATTGGTTAACATGTCTGCTTCACAGCTCTAGGATCTAGGGCTCAGAGTAATGGAAGTATGGCATCATGGTGCATTGGTTAAAATGTCTGCTTCACAGCTCTAGGATCTAGGGCTCAGACTAACTCATTGTCTGCATTCACCTTCCATGTTCTTCCCACATACGTTTGTAAGACCATGTTTCCTCTCACCACCAAACATGCTGCTTAGACTGTCAAACTAATCCAAAATTTCTCTAATTGCACATTTACTACTTCTGAGGAATAAGAAGTTAGAATTTACTGGACAAAAATCACAATAATGCCAGGCAAGATTTACCATGCACTGAAGAAAAGATCAAGTTGGAGGAACATACTTGCAATGAACACCTTTTGGTATAATTAATCAATCCACTATTCAATGGAAGACAATTTCTGTGAAAAAGCAAAGCTGACAGCTTAAAATCTAATGATCTAGGTGATACAAGGGTCAAATTGCTAATCTTTGCCATGCAGGGTATTTTATCTTGTGTATCTTCTAACGTAATATGACCTACTTTGAGATTGCATAACCCTAGGAGTACAGTGAATACATTCACAAAAGTGATCTTTCACTTCACTATGAATTGCTCAAACAATATCTAAATAAAATGCAATTTTATGGACAGTTTTGTACTTCTTATAACTGTTTGGATCCCTGGGTCAGATAGGATATCTGATTTTTTTTATAAATAAATAATATTTTACATCAGGCACTGTGCTCTTCAAATTCTCTTAACTATTACTTCAGATTGTATCTATTTTATAAGCTGTATGGGCCAGAATTGTAGGTATTTTTGTTTTAATTTATAAGTAATTTATTATTTCTGGATCTACTGCAGGTACTCACTTGCCATGGCTCACCTGCTCATTGCCAGTTCCTTAAAATGGCAAGCATCTGACCTTCTTGCAGGTTGATCTTACTGTACTCATATATATGCTTACCTAAAACCCTACCCCTAACCCTAAAAGTCTCAGTCACTCCTTAACCCTTATCCCAGACCATGCTCCTAAACCTAACCTCCAAGTTCTAATCTAGACCTTACTCTCAAAACTTAATATTCCCAGTGACTCCTTAACCCTAATCATAAACCCCACTCCCTAAGCTTATTAACCCTTATCCCAACCCCCACTCTCTAACCCTAAAATCTCATCACTCCCTAAGCCTTCCTAACCCTTATTCCAAACCCCACTCCTAACCCTGAAATTCCTAGTAACTCCCAAACCCTAATCATAATATCCACTCCCTAGCCCTAACCCTCTGTTTCTCTGTCATCCCTTTACCTCTAACCACTGAATTTCCATTCTGTCCCACTGCCTCCCCATGGCTGTTGTACTTACCTTGCTTAAACATGAACTGTTAAGCAGCAGCCTATGCAAGCTGCCTGGAGAACAAGTATCCTGCTGAAAATCTGTGGTCACTGAGCACCCAGAACTTAAGCAAATGAGTTATAAGCATTATTTCTTATTTGCTTCTCTGGCTGGTGTGCTTATATTCTATTTTTTTATCTATGTATCAGATTTAATTGTTCTTTGCGTTTCAATTTGTACATGTCATACAATAATGTTGTACATTTTTTCTGAACTCTGTATTTGTGTAATTAATTAAAGACAGAGTTACGATAATCAGTCTTATTATTACTGGCAATTACAATAGAATCCTTATCCTCCATCTGAGCTACTGCCAACTTGGGGAGATGGGATCACAGTTTAGTGTCTCATCAAAGATGATACCTCTGAAGTGCATCACTAGCTTGTTCTCAGCCCCATGCTGTACCAGAATATTGGTACTGGAGAGTAATTGGTGGGAGGATTTAACCCACTACCTTCTGATTCTTCCATCATAAAAGGCAAGTGTACAATTAACTATGCATTTGATGGGTTCTCCTCATTTCTCCATCCTTTTGACCTCATCGACCTTCATATTAAATGGCAGTTTCATATCATATCAAGTGACCTTGCTTCCTTCTTTCTGATTCCAGCATGTAAATGTGTGGCCCATGCAGTTTCTTTACAGTTCAGCTGTAGATTGCAGATGCTTGATATGACATTCTCATACCAAGGCTGATTGTATGTAACTGCCTGAGGTGGCAGCTGTTTATAAGCTGTTTCGCCCTTCAGGTAGGAGGAAGTTAATAACACAAACGGCACTTCTTAATGTTCCAGAGCCTCGTGAAGAAATTATGGTCACTAATACAGTACTTTTTATCTGTGTTCGTGATCACTCATGGTCTAGGGTCCAGTAATCTCTCAGTGAGAGTTATAAATTAAGGGAAAGGGGCTAAAACCACCCATTTTGGGAATGTTTTCTAATTTTTTTTTTTTTATTAACTTACATATACACTTTAGAACAATAACTATTAGTATTTCAGTCATTTATGTAGTTGGGCTGTTAGCTTCAAGAACTTTTTACCAGCAGATTTTGTTTCAAGGAATCCTCAACCAATTGTAGTGAACCCTTCATCCTCTAGCACAAGATCATCTTCATTATAGTAAGTGGTCAATGATGCCGCTTCACAGTTCTAGGATATTGGGACTGATTCTAACTTTCAGTTACTATGTGTGGAGTTTGTATGTTATATCAATGCCCTTGAAGCTTTTTTGGGTGGAATTACAGTTTCTTCCCAACCCATACAGACATACTTAATGTCTGGCTACTAAAACTGTGCATGTAAATTGCACATTATTACAGTCTTTGTTGTGGTAAAACTTGCTAGGCATGTTGAATTTTACCTATGGAAAATGGGAAAAGAAAACATTTGCCTTCCTTATGCAGTCTGTACCTTTCAGATGCCCTTTTTTTAGATTCCAAAGGTGCACACAGCAGTCTAGGTATAGCCTCATGGGTAAAGTGCAATGGAAGAATAATATATGGCTCTATTAAATGCACCCTATTTGCCATGCAGTTCAGAATTCCATTGTCCATTGCATAGGTCATACTGTGGTATATGACTCTGCTTAGGGGTGACAATCGTTCCCAGATCTTTCACCTCTCTCTCCTCTCCATACCTTTTTAGATATGTTTGGGTATACAAGTTAAAGAAATACACAGAGAGACCAAGCACACAGTATGAAGCCACTTTCTTACTGACCACCAAATGAGTATATACTGAGTGCAATCTGTGCATCTTGCATAAGCACATCCACCTTACAAACATGTGGTGGGCCTGCCTTTAAGAAGACCCTGCACTAGCAGAGCTCAGTGTACCGCATTAACCCACTTTTATATTAGGTTGATGTAATCACTTTACAAGGGTAAAGCAGTATTTCGATGTCCGTTCAATAACGTGCTTTGGATGAGGTTGCATATTCAGTGGTGGTATACATGCAGACCCTTATCTAAGTTCACAACTGTTTAACTCACTAGTTAAAATATTTGATGCTGAGATGTTTTTCTAAACCTCTGTGATTTTCTCAGTTCAGGTACTGTTTTCTGATTTTATGACACTTCCTTTCCTATACCTCTCAACATTATGTCATTATGAAGAGAGTTCCTCATTCTGAATCTTAAAAGTTCCATGTTCCACATTAAACAGGTTTATCACAAATTAATTACTAAAATTTGAAAAAAATATATTCATGGTAGATAATACTGAATGATGTTAATTTGTCAAAAGAGCCTTTTGTATGTAAGAAGTAACAGTTTTTAACCATGATGTAAGCTCTGTAAAAGATGCTGTTAGTAAATGTTCGATATTTTGTTCATTTGTGTCACGTTATGGCAGGTACTCTTCCACATTTGGAGAGGAGGGTTGGAATCTCTGTCAGTCCCACTAGTCAGCATTGCAGTCAGTTGTTTATAGTTAACCATCCATGAGAGGAAAAGGGCTCATTCTGTGCATTTATCATATCAGCCCAGACACCATCCCATACTTTCTTTGCTAATAACTGTCCGTGTTGTATGAAGCTTGTTGTCACATTACAGGTGTGTGATACACCTGCAACAGTATTACCAGTCTTGGGTTGTGAGTCATGTGATGGGTCTATATCACATAATCAAAGTATGACAACTTCGAACATGATATGGTCGAGATCATATGTTCAAAGTTGTCATACTTCGAACTCTAAAAAATAAAAAACAGAAACAACGTCCTGACAGCTGTAAGCAGGGGGACAAACCCCCCAGCACCCCCCCACAATTGTAGTGCGGTCTCAGAGTTGGTATATTTAAAAAGCAGGGGGTGTGGGGGGTGTAGCCTCTCATGTGGGTGGTGCAGGTGGGCTTGACCCCCTGCTTACAACCCTTTATTTTCTTTTTTGTTGTGTTTTTTTTTTACGCATTCGAAATTCTGTAAGTTCAAACATTTAGGTTCAAACATATGGTGTTCGAACTTACAGAATTTCGACTACATGATATAGACCCTCATGTGACTAGGAGGGGTTCAGGCTTGATAAAGTCTCCATTCTATGTGCATGTTTTGCATATTTAAAGGCCTCCTTCTTTAGCATCCAAAGCCTAGCTGCTTGACAATATGTGTCTATTAGACTCACCCACAGGTAAAATGCAATGCACCCACCAAGCTACCCCTTACCTAACTTAACTAACTGTTCATTATTCAGCGTCTAGAACAGTAAAGTCCCATCCCCATCTTCAGTTTCCACTGAATAAATATAACCACTTGTAATACTAAATAAATATCAGCATGTATATTACTTGTAAATACTTTAAATACTTGTTTATGTACTTGTCCTGTCAGATGTGTAAAGCTTTTTGTACATAAAAGTGACATTACTAACTATGAAGAAAGTAATTGTAATTGCTGGGAGGGTGGCCTAATGGTTAAGGTGTTTGCCTTACAAACACAAAGTGCAGGGTTCAAGTCTCCCAAGGGATAATTGGCTAGGCTTAAAATGACTCGCAAGGGCAGTTAGCCTCATACTAATCTATGAACCTATATGTATTTGATAGAAGTGAAAGCTATATAGCATCTGACAAGTATAGACTGCAACATGACTTACGAATGTCTTTTACAACTCTATGTAACACTATTATTTTTATTTAATTTTATTTCCACTTTGGAAAAGTAAATGTTTACATTACATAATTCTGTCTATATTTTTGTCTATTTAATGATTTTAATTAACTGATATTACTGATATGAGTGCTTGCTTTTGATCTTGTAATTTCAGTTGTCTGCCTGTAATTTCTAGTCCTTTTCTCCCTGAGCTTCTGCTGAAAAGGGGTGAATAACTCAGTTGGGCTTTCCTGGTCAACAAACATAAATAACTAAACAAAAGAAATAAATATTTGCCATTAAGTCTCCTCCACTGCAGATAGGATATTATACAAGAAGTAACATTTTCTTTAAATGTTGCTGTCAAGTATGGAAAAACTGTAAAATTAATTTTACCTTCCAGTAGGTTATTCCACTTTGCTGCAGTTGGGTAGGACTCCAAAAAGTCTTACAATGAGCTACTCCAAGGTCTTCAATGTAATTAAAGGGGTATTGTTGCAAGTAGTATGTAAGAGTGATATGCAAAGATGTAGTTATATTGAAAAGCAGATTTTGTACAATTAACAATACTGGGTACATTAACTTTGCTTACATTATTGTTATATGTACGTATATACAAATGGGAATTCTAAAACTTCTCGAATTATTGTATTCCAAAGTTTTGGAATATTTAAAGGGGCAATATAACAAACAGTGATTTTGTGTGGTATGCAAACGAAATGTAGCATTGACAATACAGATTTTTATCCAATGCATTGATGCAGTCTGTGTTGGCTTTGCTTACATTACAGTTATATGTATACATGCTGGCACATGACATTTTTCTACACAGTCTAATGGATATTCTTCTATTTATATATGGAACTAATATCCAGCGTACTTATCATGGGCAGTTCTGGATGGCAAACAGCTCTCTGTGTTAAGAACATGACACAGCTATGGACAAGACATATTTGTGGAAATGTACGCATGAGTACCAACAATGGGTGTCCTCATCAATCTTTAGAATGGAAGTTTTGCAATCCACATTAAGCAGCTTCCAAAGGAAGCCTCATAAATGATACAGGTGTATCTTCCATGCAAAGTGTTCCTGAACAACAACACAATAGTCATGTACATATACAAATTAGATCTAAAACATTATGCAGTCCAGTGGATATGATATGATAGATAAGCGGGCGTACCTTGGTAACAGGAAACTGTACCGACTCCCTATCTAGAGATAATCTCATACATATGCATGACTGAGAATACTACAGATTTGTATGATGTTTAGTTCCTTATTTAGTTCTCCCATGTCATATATCATTAGTGGGCCTCATTAGCATGCAATGTTTCAGAATATTATTCTCTACAACATCTGTACCTTCCCAGGGATCGATAGCACACAATACCAACATTGAGAAACACTTGCTGATACAATATTGTGTGTCAAAGTCAACAAGTTTTGCAGAGCAAGTCAGCTTCCACTGAAACCATCAGTAGCACCTTTCGTAACCCTAGCTCTAACCAACAGACTACTCAAAGTAACCACGCAACTCAACTGTACAGTCTTGCAGAGCATGCAGCCAACTTCCACTTCCAAGCTGTGTTTGAGAAGAAAACTAAATGATTATTAAACAGCTTGAAACCCTCCACATCTTCTTTGATTGCATTCCAACATAACTTTCTTAGGAAGACAGCAGACAAAATAACCAACCTCCTAATTTATATTGATAATCTCTCACTTTCTGCAGGAATTACTCCACCATTCCTGAAACATGCCATTGTTATACCTCTTCCTACCCCAGCCCCAAGCCCGTATAGACTAGTGAACTATTTCCAGTCTTTGCCCTCTTGCAGAAGTTTTTGAGAAAATTCTTTATAAGCCGCCCCTTAAACACTTTAAAGGAAAACTCCACCCTAGAACTAAAAAAATATGTTTTTTTTTCAGTCTATCTTTGTTTCCAGACCTATTTTAACACCTAAAAATCACTCTAAGTGCTTTATTTGTATTTTTAGCATGTTTACCACAACATGGCTACCGATGGGGCTTGCTATATCAACGTGATCTTCTTCTCCTTCAAGCCTTTCTCTTTCCCATAAAGCATTTCAAGTCTTCTTTCTATGACTCATGCCAGACATAAGGAAGTAACTGTGAATTCCCATGCCATTGACATACAATGGGAAATCTGTGACTCACTGTCAGTTTGTATTCCTTCTGTGCTAGGCCTGCTTCTTTTCTCTAGCTAATCAACCTCATTTATGTGTAGCTCAGAGCATGCTTTACAGTATAATTTGAAGTTATCCTGCAACAGCCAGAACAAAGGCATCCAATTTAGCTACAAGTCTAAGTGTTCTTTTGTAGTCCAACATGAATTGACACTCCCCTCCTCCCACACTGCTGCAGAGGTGTGAAAACTGTCACGGCAACTGACAGCTCAGAACTGAAAGGAAGGGAGTGCCATTTCAATTGTCTTCCCCTCTGCCTGCAGAATTATTTAGTTATGTGTTTAGCAACAGCAGAAATATTTAATCAATTGCAATTTAATTTTCGCAAGCCAGTTTCAGATAATTAATGATTATTTCATTGTGCTGATTTTTTATTTCCCCCTATTTCTACAAGACATTATTATGTTAACTTATTTTTGCTTTCCAATCTCTTTGAGGGACATCTGCCTAGTCACATGCTGTTTCTGTAATTCCCTGACATTTGCATCATCTCCACATATTTTAAAGGTCTCCAAAACAGTCAAAGAATGTACTGAAACTCACTGTATTCTAGAGTCAATGCAGTGATTTTTTTTCCAGGGTGGGGGGGTCCTGAATATTTTGTGCAAGTCTGCATCACTAGCATAATGCAGATAACTGAGCTTAATATGATCTTCTCTAATTCAGCTGAAACTATTTAGCAATCCTCCATTCCTGTATCCAGATTAGTAAATTTGCTTTGATGCACTCCCTGTCTTTGTGCATATTTATAATCCTACTGCTAAAGTGGTCATGTATTGAGTTAATTGGCAGCCGACACTACTCACCCAAACACAGTGTTTCAAATTTATCACAATACTAGTTTTGCTTGGGTCTCTTTAAAACACAAGAGACATGTGCAGTTTCCATGAAACACCACATAGCAGGGTTTACACCCTTCACTAAATTAAGGATTGCAGCATCCAATTTGCTGTTGTACTAACTAAACTTGTCAAGTCAGGCAGTAAGTACACAGGAGTGAAATGCTACTGTCAGTGTCATGAGTACAGAAAGACTTTTGCATCCATAATTTTCCTGTCTACCTTATTACAAGTCACTGTACCAGGCAGTGCTGTGTGGCCTTTTGAGAACATTGCGCATCTTAGTCTAAATTCTCCTAAATATTGCCATCAGTGAACAAAAAGCACACGTCATAGCACTCCTCTTCGTGTAAATGTGTGTAGGCCCTGCAACTTACTTCATACCTTAAATACATGTATCACATCACACAAACCCTTTTGCCATCAACTTTGCAACTGCTGCATAATGCTACGCTGTCTCACACTGTGCAGCAGACTTTAGTACATGGTCACACAAGTTACAATGTGTCAAGGGTACCAGCCATCATCATCTGCACTGGTGACAGGGAGCACATTACACAAAGGCTTGGACTATAAACACTGTTAGGAGGGCATAACTGCTACACAGGATTTTGAACATGGTGATGCCTGTGCCATGTCACCACACACTTGTTAATCAGGGTCATGTCTAACAATTAATGGCTTCTCAGTCATTGTGCAAGGGTGCCTATGGAAATGGGTTCCTGCTAGTTACATATGCTCAATGTTTTTTTTTTTTGAGTTACAGTACGTACTTCATACATACATACTGGGTTTGCAGAGTCTGATTCTTTTCTTTGCCTCTGTCCATGGACTTGTGAAATGCAGTGCTTTAGTGTAACGAACATACTCGCTTTAATAGTAAAGTCTTTCAAATAAAAATAATCATGCCACTACATATATGCAAATGTCCTGCACACATATAAAACTTATAATTCCACCATGCTTGACCTGCACTCTACATATCCTGTGGGTTTACCTGCATCTAGTGTGGCAAATTTTGGTTTCAAGATTTTCTATGCCATTAACCTATTGCCATTAACACATCTACCTCCCACCTGGTCCCACCACCTTTCAAAAAAGAATATAAAGCATAACACACAGTACACATAATGCCTTAAAACTGAGTCCCTCTACTCAGTCACCTATAGATTGCTGAGGGGTGTTCTATTCCTTTGTTTAAAAGGCATCCACAAACCCCACATGAATCTCATGCATGTTTGTAGATCAACCTGTTTCAAAAAATGGAATGTCTAGGGACCAGAATTTTGACTGACTAAATAAGAACATGCTGGAGATACAGATGTGTCCCAGAGACTGCCCCTCCTATGGAGCATTTTTCTCAACAATATTACCCAATTTAAGCCCGACCTAGACCATTGGATGGGTAAATAGAAATTTACAACAGGCTTGGCACCCATGCCCCTTATAGAAATAGGTAGCTTATAAATGCCTGGAACACTATATGCTATTTGGATACAGGATGTCACTATTCTTTCATGAAAACTTGGATAGGTTCACAAAGTTCTTCCAGCTCAGTAGGCTAGAAATATTATATTAATTGTAACACAGGAAAGTGTGTGTGTGTGTGTGTGTGTGTGTGTGTGTGTGTGTGTGTGTGTGTGTGTGTGTGTGTGTGTGTGTGTGTGTGTGTGTGTGTATATATATATATATATATATATATATATTGCATATATAGGGAGGAGAGGGAAAGACATACAACACGAGCATGTATATACCTGTGTGTGTGTGTCTGTGTGTCTCTGTCTGTGTGTGTGTGTGTATGTGTGTGTGTGTGTGTGTGTGTGTCTCTGTGTGTGTCTCTGTGCTTATTACTTCATTTGGATGGTCACAACTTCTTCAAAATAGATTGCAAACTGCATAACTGCAAGAGTTAGCAAAATTACATGCAGGTGTTGAAGGGCTACATCAGTGGACACTGAATATTTTATCAGTACATATAACACCACACACACATTATACATCACCTGTACAGATATGAAGTATGGTGGTGCTACATATCATGAAGGTGGAACTGTACTCCACAAGGAATCCTGCAGTGGAGCACCCTTCCTATAACATATTGTGGACATAGACACATCTGCTGCTGTGATGACACTTAACATGAACAAGCCTTGTATTTGTAAGGCTGGAAGATAGCATTTCCAACCATCTAGTTGTATCTCCTTACTAATAAAATATTTACTCACTCTTGTACCTCCTTAGTACCTTTATGCCCACTGTAACAATCGGCTCCCTATCAGTGATTTGACCTGTGACCACCCCCTCAATTCTATGTTTGTTAGTTGGAACACAAATGTAAAGAGATTAGAATACAGTTGAAGACAGCATAAACTTCCCTGGAAATAATCTATTTTATTACTGCAAATGTGACAGGCCTATATGCATCAATCTAAACACAAAAATTAATACTAGCCGTAGAGATGTCAAAGCTGCAGGTGTGCGTTACTGTAACAGGGGCAATAACAGTAGTGTAGCTTTTCATAAACATGGTCAGTATGTCAAAACTAATGAGAAGCAGTGATAATAGAATTAGATATTTGCAGTATTTGCATTGGGCAACAAAGATTTTTGATAGTATGGCATAAAGTGAAGAGTTCCACATGACTGTGGATATCAAGAGTGGGAAACCTATCCAAAATAAAGGAAAAAGAAAACGTCATGTTATCCCAAACATTTCCATGAATGAGGAATGAGAATGGACGCAATGCTGTTGAATCTCAGTAGCATACTCACACACTTGCATGTCATTATGTGGTCAACTGGATGTAACGCATACTGCACTTTTCCCCCACTAGCATGGTAGCATTATTTGTTGGACTTGCCCCTTCAATACATATTGGCACTCAGCACTATACAATTTGTTTTGAAGAATCCTTCAGCTTTAATTTTTCACCAGGAAAAGGGAAGCTATAAAATCACCCTAAGAAGCTTGAACCAGACTGGTGATCAGACAGGTGTCCCAGTTTTTTATTTGTATTTACTTGTTGAATTATTTTTTTGGTGTTCACCAGAATTACAAGCAAATCCCTTGTAACTCTACATTCTTAAGCAAAGTGTGGTTATGAGGCTTATGTATGTCTTCCACATGACACCCACTGTTTACATATGCATTTTAATCTTTGCTGCATGTCACATGTCATCCCTTGCGCAGCGGATCAGCTTTTTTTTTCTCCCTTATGTCACAGTTCTCTGCTTAATAGCCAATGTCTCCACCACCTTGAGGTTGGACGTGCACAATTACTTTCTTGATGGCCTACTACAGGTTCATTTCAAATGAATCCTGGCTCATGCTCACACTTCCCAGAATACTGCTGCCACATACTAATGCTTAACAGAGTTGCGCACATGTCCCTAGCTCAACATCTCATCCTGTACTCCCACAGCACCATGGGAGATAGCACTGCAACAGAAGAACTTCCCCCTCCTTGTGCTGGGTGAGCAGAATACAGCCAGTCAACTACAGCCTTCCGTGGCTGGGTCCTTCAGTGATCAAAGGAAAAATGTCAGAGCTCAACACCAAAATTGAAAGTTTGTTTATCCACACAAAGCTCTGTCTGGAACTCTCCCTTTATCAATGCAGATGCAATATATTAAACTATCCAAAAATATAAAATCTTACATTTTAATATGTTTATGCCACAAAATAGGCTTAATTGCAGTGGCACTCAAGACCAGTGGTTTATCAACATTTAATCTTAAAATCCAATTAAACTATGCTATCTCAGTAATATTTCTAAGATCACCACCTCCCAGTGTTTTATCAACATTTAATCTTACAATCCAATTAAACTATGCTATCTCAGCAATATTTCTAAGATCACAACCTCTGTCCCTTTTGCGTTATCTGTAACTCTAAATATAAAGTTATACAATGGACCTTTCTCAACAGTATGTTTAGCGAGTGAATTAGTAACATTCCTCCTTATATCTGACTAATGTTTTATTATTCTTTCCTGACACATTTCGGTTACATTTTCCTACATAAAAGCCGGAACACACAGTACAAGTAGCACAATTAATTATATTTTCAGTGTTGCAATTTGCATGCCAACAAAATGAAATACTTTCTTTTCAACTGGATGCATAAATTAAAGCAAATTTAAAATATGCTCACATCAAGAGCAAGTAATAAGAGCAAATGTTCCTTTTCTCGTACTAGTGATTTGATTACTCGTCTGATTCATTCCCAGAAAACAAAGTTTCAATTTTAAATTCTTGCAAATCTTGAAGGCAAAATGTGTTGCATGTCCTACAAATTAAGTGATTTCATGTCGCGGATACCACAGTTCCATGCAATGACATCAATTATTCCATTACTTTTAGTATTATAATGAGTAATGAACCTAACCAAATTATTTAACATTATCTGTCTCACCCAAATGAGTCATTTGATGACCTTGATGCATGAAATATGGTCTAGCCTTTGCCTGTCACTCAAATAATTTGTTGAGATACATTACTGAAAAGAGAAATAGCATATTGCGTAACTCTAAGTTCATCGATCATCCCAGTCATCTGTGAATTGTGTAAATATGTATTCGATTACACCTCCTTTTTTATAAATACTTTTAATTCATTAGCTTACTTCATATTATTGATATCTGAAGAAATTATTGCATCACTAGAATATGTTTAAATTTACAAAAAATGTGTTGTATGATCTAAATAAATTCCACCAAATGTACTGCATCTCCACTATAAATAAAACAAAAAATTCATCCAAAAACCAGTTTATGATGTTAGAATTATAATTAACTGAGGAATCCAAAATATATTAATTTCCCCAATAAGTGATAGCTATATTGGCATAATTATTGGCTACGGGAGTACCCATCCCTATGACAGAAATTTGATGATAGACGTCCTTCTCAAAAATAAATATATTGCCACTCTGTACCAAATCTAGTAGGAGACAATCATTTGAACCTTCCTTCTCCCTCCATAATCACTACTCATACAAAAATAACTCCTGGATAGCCTGTACACCATACAAATCAGGTACAAGAGTGAGTAGTAAATGAATATGCAAAGGTACAATAATATTTTCCGATACTTCATTTGTTTCATACCAAGAATATAATTTCTGTAAAAACATCCTTTATTAGAGAAAGAACTTGAATAATGGGGGAAGACACAAATTAGTATATATGGCACAACTAATTTCATTTTGTAACTGGAGCTCACATACATGATTATTCACTTTAAAAATGATGTCACGTACAGTCTTTTTATCTATAACTGTAAAGGCTTTAACATCACTCAGTATATATTAAAGACACATGCCGCCAGGTTGGCCAAACAGTATGACGCACAGGAGACACTCCAGGTGCAGTTAGAAATTGACAAGACCCCTATTCAAATTACAGCTAGGTACAGGCCTCCAAATTTAACTCAAGATGCCCAACTCCACCTATCTGGACCTCTTCAAATCTATCAAGATTCAATCCTTTACCCTGATCCTGGGTGAGAAATTATCCAACCATAGACTGGAAAAACTACTCATGTCAGAACACAAATGCCCAGAGATTCCTCTATTTTATCAGTGCAAATGCCTTGGAACAGATAGTCAGTAGCCCCACAAGAGGTGTTATTTTGGACTTGCTATTTGTCCCCCACCAATTATCTCTAGGGAATTAGGTCATCACTGGCTCTCAAAGAGAAAAAAATACAGCCTCCATAGGACCAGATAACATCCCAAGCTGCATCCTACATGAACTCAAGCATGAACTATGAACACCATAAGGCACCCTATTCAACCAAAGCCTGAGTACTGGCTCTGTCACAGCTGAGTAGAGGACAGCCACTATCATCCCTTTACACAAAGGTCATCCTGGAAATTATAGACCCATCAGCCTAACTAGACTGACCTGCAAGGCCATAGAATGAATCATGAACCTCATTAACAGGGACACTGGCAACCACAAAACACTTGACCCCACAACAGTTTGGCTTTGTCAAGGGGAGATCATGTCTGTTAAATCTGGTCGACTTCTTTGAGACATTCACCAAAGCCATAGATGAGGCGAAGATGGTGCACACTGCCTACTTTGAACTGTCCAAAGCCTTTGACACTATTCCACACTCAGGAATAACAGATAAAGTCTCTCAGGTATGCATCAATCCATGTGTTACCAGATGGGTAGTAAACTGGCTCACTGCTAGAACTCACCTAATCAAAACAGAGGAAGCCACCTGAAGCAGTAGACCCATAATGAGTGACATACCCCAGTGATTGCTCTTGGGGCCTCTGTTATTAGGGATATACTTCTCTGAGGTGCAGGGCAAAACCACTGGCCTATGGCTGACCAAGTTTGCTGGTGACTCCAAGCTGGGCATAGTCATCAATTCACCATGTGATGTGGATGTCCTCCAAGATGGTATCACCCAAATGACTAGTGACAGAAGCATGGTCTCAAGCTGAATGCCAAAAAATACATGGTCATCACCTTTGGGGAGAGTGACGTCTCCACATATCACATTAATAACAACATCCTAAGTACACAAGCAGTCGTGAGGGATTTAGGCACCCAGGTTGACGGCAACCTGACTTTTGGCCCACCTTGTAAGTAAGAGCATCTCATCCAGGGACAAAGATGATGACATCCCTGTATTGTTCCTTTATAAGGACAAGTCTTGATTACAGCACCCCCTTCAGCATGCACCTCACAAAGCACATGCAGCAGCTGGAGAGACCACCGAGGTTCCTCAACAGGAAAATCCAGGGCCTCAAACAGCTACCCTACACAGATAGGTTAAAAGCCCTGTCCCTCTACTCAGTTTCATACATAGTCCTCAGAGCAATCTCAAATCACACCTTGATGGGACTACTCCATATCAAGCATGTTAAGCTCCACTCGAGCAACCCTTATGTGCGACCTCAACCTGGTCTATGATATGAATAGGAATTGATGGCAAGACAGATTTCTGCCCCAGAGACTCCTCATCTGTGAAATGACTCCCTCTCCACATCAAGCAGAGTACGTCATTATCCCTTTTTAAGCACAGCCTGGATAACTGGATGGGAAACAGAAAAACTTCCCCTGGGATTCCACCTATGTCCCCACTGAACAGGGGCTTTGGGTGCTGACTTGTCTAAACATTGGGTAAAATATTGGCTAGGCTCATAAGGGGGTCAAAGCCAATAGCCTAGTAACCTCCTATGATCCTATGACCACAAGCCTCTCCAACTGTTCAGTAAGCTATCACTTGGTTAAGTCAAATGCCTTAATGGGCCCATTCTAAACACGTACTATTATTATCAGTCACACAATGACAATTATACAGCACAGCATTCATGCACATCTTTCAAAATGTTTTTTATCCTGACCAAAAAAAAACCTCCTCCCCCACTTATTCCCTATGTTTACTTTTGTGTTTTGCCCACTTATTATCCCTTATGTTTACTTTTGTGTTTTGCCCACTTATTATCCCTTATGTTTACTTTTGTGTTTTGCCCACTTATTATCCCTTATGTTTACTTTTGTGTTTTGCCCACTTATTATCCCTTATGTTTACTTTTGTGTTTTGACCACTTATTATCCCTTATGTTTACTTTTGTGTTTTGACCACTTATTATCCCTTATGTTTACTTTTGTGTTTTGCCCACTTATTATCCCTTATGTTTACTTTTGTGTTTTGCCCACTTATTATCCCTTATGTTTACTTTTGTGTTTTGCCCAATACTTGTTTTTCGTATTCCTACTCACCTACATTCCTCATTTCCTCACCATTTATATAACCAACAAGATTGTCACTTTGCTGTACACACCTACTTTCTTCTATATGATGACTACTCTGTTGTCATTCATCATTCAGGGTCATCACTGTGATGCTGGATTGCACACATAATTGCCCATAGCTGTCACTTCAGTCACATCCCCCAACTATAGGGCCATAGAACAGCCTAGGACCATTTTCTCCCCTATGTCTTCACCTTGCTTTTCTTTGCAGTTGTTTCAAAAGCAAGCCGGTGCTATTCAATGACTAACATGTTTGATTAGCTACTACCCACTTTGCCCAGTGACCTCCCACCCAAAATATTTAGCGCTATGCAGGTATGCAGTACTTACCTTTGAATCCCATCCTTAGTGTACTTTTTACCTTTAAATTCAGTATCATACCAGCTTAATCTCAGCTGAGTTAGATTACTTTTCTAATGATTCAACTCAAATTTCTCAACTGCTGAAGGTTTGGTTTCTACCTACAGCCTTTTCTTTGCCTTCTGATAGCTTTTTAAAGACGTTGCCTGTTACCTATTTTCAGTCAATCAATTATGCATTGGCTTTAAGCCCTTCAGTTGTCTACTGTAAGATCTGAAAAAATGCATATAATCAGGCAGTGCTCCTGGGCCTTCCCTAAAATTGGACTCAACTTGTTGGACAGCTGGGATGAAAAATTACAAAAAGTAATAACCTTTCAAATTTTTAAGCCCCTCCAAAGTCAGAAAACACAGTAGCCTATGATGAGTTATTCACAGAATCTCTGTACAACCCATGTCAGTGATTGCATAGAGACTGCTTTACCTACCAGAAGCCTAAAACTAACTAAAAAAACAAAAGAAAACAAAACCAAAAAATAAATAAATAAAATAACCCTTGTGGAATCCAAAATTACAAAGGTTGTACAACAAAATAAACAAAGTCATAGCTAAAATTATGATGTCTACCACCAAAAAAGATAAAACTTCTCTCATCAAACTGAACAGACACCTAATAGGACTGATTAAGTCTAGGAAAGCAAATTCTGTGGTAAAGATGGCATTCCAGTCCAAGGATAGCCATAAGAACTTTTTTAGCTAGTTTTGAAACCTCAAAGGCAGCACACAATAATGTGCCAAACTGTTGATAAATGGAGCCACATTCATGGGTCCATGAGATATAGCAAATCTTCTAACTGACAAATTCAGCTCCAACTTTACCCCCCACCCCACCCTCAGCCACCTCCCAGGAAAAGAAAATCCTCCTAAATAGACTGAAATGTGATCTTTCACAGCCACTGGTTATCATTATTCAATCATTACCTCCACTCTGGCTTTGTGCCACATGAATGGAAGACTGCAACAATCATCTCTATGCACAAGGGTAGGCCATCAACTGATCCCAGAAACTAAAGAATCATTAGTCTGACTAGTCTCATGTACAAAGACATGGAAAGAATTATCATGGAAATGATTAATAGTGCCATAGGAAACCTTGAGATACTGGACCCTACCTAGTTTGGTTTCATCAATGGCAGTTCCTGCCTACTGAACCTGGTAGACTTCTTTGAGAAGGTCACCAAGGGAAGGGATGAGGGCAAAATTGACCTAGCTAAGGGATTTTATACAATACTCCACTTGGGCATTGTAAACAAATTAATAGAATTAGGCATAAACCCTTTTGTAAGTTACCGGATCGCCAGCTGGCACACAGACAGAAAAGAGGAAGTTAGGATTTGGAGAGACCATTTCCACAAAGAGGCCAGTCTCCAGTGGAGTCCCCCAGAGCTCTGTGCTGTGTCGGCTCCTCTTTTGGCATCTATTTTTTTAGAAGTTAAGGCCAATGTCAAGGCTCTGGTTTACTGACTTTTCAGAGGATTGCAAGCTAGGAACAATCATAGAAACCCCCAACACACTAACATCTTACTGGAAGCTCTAACACAGCCAAATGACTGGTTCCAAAGCCACAGCTTAAAACTAAATGCAAAGAAATGCATAATAGTACATTTTGAGAAGTCAGCCACCCAATGAAGCTCTCTCATTGATAAACACCCAAAAGTTGTTACAGTAGAAAGGGATTTGGGGACTCATAGATAGTAATCTGACTTTTGACCAACGTGTCTAACACTGCAAGAAAAGCATGCTATGCCACACAACTTATATGTAAGGGAATGGTGTCCAGGTCCAGGAAAGTCATCGTGTCACTGTATTAAGTCTTCATCAAATCCATCATTGAGTATAATGCCCCCTTTGGTATGTGCCTGACCAGGCAAATGCAACAACTGCAATGTCCACAAAGGTTCCTCACAAAAAGAATACAGGGTATAAACACAATGTCCTCTGCAGATCACCTCAAAGTCCTATCTCTGTACTCTGTTTCCTATAGACTACAAAGAGGCAGTTTATGTCTGGCATACTAGGCATCCCTGGATTCTGCTCTAATGGACCTTTTGCATATCCACAGAATGAACATCACCAGAATTACTAGATATAAGGATTTAAACTTTACTTGCAACTTAAATAGGACATATTTGAGGGACAGATAAGTATCACAGAGAATCCCCATTCAATACAATAGGCTTCCCATCCATGTGAAGGAAAGCCCTTCCCCAGCCCTATTCAAATGCAAATTGGATTAGTGGATGGGAAATTGTAATCTCAACCCTGTTCTGACACCTGTATCTCTGATGGACAGAGGCAGCTATTAAATCACGGCCTAGCTAACATATACCCTCTTAACATAACCTATAAGGCACAATAACGTGGGATATATTTGGGTTGCATGGCTAGGATTATAAAGCCATCAATGGTCATTTGCCTAGTATAAAACTATGAACCTATGGATATTGGGAGGAAAATAGAGAAGCAATAATAAGCCTGTACTGAATCCAACATTACTGTAAGGCTTTTGCAAAATCTAGAGGTTTACAAAAAAAAAAAAAAACAGAATTGTCTGGGTGATACAGTAGGGACTTGCTGTTAACAGAAGGTAAAGATAACAGTGTAAGCACATCTACTGTGTCATAACTACTAGGTATAGACAATGCCAAATAGATCTATGCCCTGCCAGCTTGACACTCAATTGTGGCAGCAGAACAGTAAACAGTAGATAAAAAATAAATTAGTTGTGAAATTAAATTTCAGATCTGTATCTTCACAGCCACACCAGCAAGGCTGTTTTTAAAGTAAGTTCTAACTACTTTGCTGGAGCGGAGACTTGAGCTCTAGATTTAGACTTAGAACTATTGTTATACTACAGGTGAGATTACAGTCTTCAGCCAATACCAAAATCTCCTGTTCTGATTCTTGCTGTAATACCAAGAGAATGGTGTGCAAGCTTTGTGAATGAACAGCAGGGACAGATATTCTGCTCAACAAGGTGGTCTAGACTAGGCTTTCTAGATCCATCATTTTGTGAACCCTAAACAATTAAATGACTCAGACTGCATTCCGGTACTATAACCACACTTCTCCTTAGGGTACAACACAGAGCAGGATTCATAGATGTGTCAAGCAGCTTAGGCTTGGAATGCTCCTTATCATGAAGATGAGCATCTTGAGTAACAGTGCAGTAGTGTCTGAAGATGGATTTGGCAGAAGTCTAAATACATTATGTCATTTTACTTGATTATTATGTCTAAAACTCCTAATACTTAGAGGAATACATATCAGGATGCATATTCATGTTTATGCACACAAAACTATCAAAACATGTTGAAAGTATCCTGACCATGTACACAATATGAAGAGGTTATTGCTGAAAGAAGAAAGCTATGTAACTTACTGCAAAATGCATACTGATGGATATCAAAATATTAATGACCGATTTGCTACTGCCAGTGCAGTTATAAAAAGGATTAAAAGAAATTATATGTCCTGATTAAAAAAATAGAAGGTAATAAACACAAAGAAGAAAAAAAATGAAAGCTATATGAAAAATACTTATTGAGAAGAGTGCATCTTAGCCAAATCCCAGAAAGCAATACTTCATTTGATTGGTTTACCTGCCGACTTCAGAATGTAAAGGCTAGGCTAGTGGGCTAGTGGTTAAAATAAAACAAAATATCAGACTGTGATAATAATATTAATAACCTATGACAGCATCAAATTCTAAATAAAAATAACTTGCAATCTGTAACAGTAAACTAAAGTAAACAATGTAAGTTCTCATAAAAACAGATCTGTTCTTTTGGATCTAATCCTTCATGAAACATTACATAACAATATCTACAGCTTGGATGGATAACTGTTTCTGCTGTCTTTATTAATGTTATACATTTTAATCTGTCCCTAGATCTTCTACTTTGATTTTGTTTTTCTAAATGATGTAGCACACTGAAGCATTTCTTATAACGTTATCATTTGATTCCATCGCCCTTAAAGGAGCACTGGCTAAAAATACATTTCACACAACACTGCTTTGCTAACTAAAATGCATTAAATATGCCTGCAAACAGAAAGAGTCTAATCACAAGGAAATATTGTAAAAATAGTGCCGTAAAAAATTTCACTTTAGCAATAATAAATTATCTTGTTATGCTGTAGAATGTTATTAAAATGCAGGCATAAGAAACATCTGCTCCAAAACATTCTAACTTGTTTTAAAAAGTTTGTAGTTGTCAAATGGACAGTTAAACTGCCTCATTCAATCTTAACAGAAATCCCCAGTTAAGAATAATTCTAAATAGATGTCTCCAGCCGTGTGTGTGTGTGTGTGTGTGTGTGTGTGTGTGTGTGTGTGTGTGTGTGTGTGTGTGTGTGTGTGTGTGTGTGCGCGCGCGCGCGCACGCTTGTGTTAGGTCTGCTATGCTCTCAGCTCCATGAAAAAGATGAACAAAGACTCCTAGACTACAAAAGACATTATGCACTAGACTCATGTGATCAAGCAACATGAAAGCTACCAATAACTTAAAGATATACAGCATACAGCTGATAACATAGCTTGTTTGAAAAAATGCCAGATTTGTAATACATAATGGTATTAGTAATACATACATACTGAAATATAAATGATTCCCCAAATGTTACCCACTTGCAAGCATCCTACAGTAACACGAAACAATTGGGAGTTTGAAATATTAAATACACGTTACAGCAAAAACGGTTCAATCTTGCGGCCGTTACTAAAGGATTCCACTGCCCAAAACCGGTATGCGCCTCGTGGTTGGGGATCGCTGAGTAGATGAGAAGTAGAGCAAACAGCGACTATGCACAAGCAGATAAAATGTGTGTGCTTACTTCACTTTCTCCTCTCTCTCATACACACACACACAAAGACAGCCACACAAACAAACTGCCTCTTCTGCATTCAGACACGCAGCATTCACTCACACACAATAAGAATTAATCACATTTACGTTGGTGAATTTCCGTTTAACACTTATTAAGCAGTGAAAGCGCTGCTTAGGAAGTGTAAATAGTGGCTAAATGGATATGGCTAAATGGATATGACTAACATTGGATCTACATGCTGACACACTATCACACATGCAGCCACATCACAGTGGATGAGACCAAAACTGCGGATTTATGTAAATATCGGGTGGCATATTACGGAAGAACAGGAGAACAAAAACAACAGTACTATTTAAAAGCAGAATATGCAAGATCACAAACTAAACAAAACTTACTAAATAGCAGCTACTCATTTCTGTGTCCAGGGATGTTATCTGCAGCTTCGCAGAAGGGAGTATTCCAATGCAGTTTTTCGTCCGGAAGGAAACAGTGGTAGTATAAGAGTTCCACAAGCAGTTATGGTACCTGAGAATGGGCTGGCCTAGAAAATGTCTATGTCACAGTGTGGGAGGATCTGCAGGAGCGGGAACTACTCATTTGACTGTGTCGGAGGTACGTCAGGAAGGGGGAGACAATTTGCAGCTGAAAGGATGCGATACTAAAGAACGGGGGATGGGGTTTCCTGCCCTATGCTTTGGAAAGGCAGAAATGTAGAATTGACAAATCTGTTTCTGCATTCTCGTAAGTGTAGGTGGCTGGGATGAGTTTACAAGGATGGAACACGTCTCACGGTTGAGCTAAACTGTGTTTCAGCCAGGAGTTTTCCTTTAATAGCTGTGGGCTTCTACCTGATAGCATGGCTTCAGAAATTGCTGTAGCACGTGCACTACTGTAGTCTCAGCATCTGACACTATCTTTAGTAACTGATATGGTAGCTTTCTTACAGCTAATATCTTTGTGGACATGACCCATTCCTTTGAAACTATTCACCAGAAAATTCTGCTTGCTAAGTCAGAAAAATTAAATTTAAAATAAAATGTCATTGCCTGGTTCCATAGTTATCTTGAAAGCAGAACCTTTCAAGTTTACTCTAACAGTGAACTGTCGACTAATGGAACACTAAAAATAGGTGTCCACCAATTCTCTCTTTTAGGCCCATTATTGTATTCTTTGCTCATTAATGATATTACTGAGGAGAACAATAAAATCACACTTGGAGTATCCAAAAAAACTGCTGAAAGTCTTTCTTAAGCAAACTCATACTTTAATAATGCCACTCCCAAAAGGACCAAACACACTCCAGTGTGTTTTTATTGCTGTAATTGGATTAATTTGCCATATGTCGTTTTTCTTCTTTTTTATTCAATATTACTAGTGACTTACCTGAACTTAACCTTCCCCTCTACACAGATTATATCTTATTACTCCAGGCAAACAGATTTCCCACAGTCCTGAAATCTCAACTCTAGCAATCCTTCTCTAATCTTTGTCAGTGGTCAAACAAAATAAATTTCAAACTAGCCACAAAAAAAAAAAAAACAAACAAAAAAAAAAACACTAATATGTTTTTTCCTCCCTTCACATAGCATCTCAATTTCCTCTTTGCTATCTCAGATAATAACAACCATATTATTTCTTTTGTAACACAAGTACAAACACTTAGGCCGAACACTTGACTCAACATTAAGCTTTATAACCCACAATTACAATTTACTTAATAAAGTCCTCTCATAACTTTAACTTTGATACAGGATTTCAGATCTACTACCTGAGCCTCCTACACTAGGCAACCTTGGCAGTTTCCTGGGGCTGCTGGCTGGGGAGTGGCCTGTTGACCCAGGGGGCTGCCACAACATTTAATTTTCAATTAAAAAAAATTAATTACATGTCATGTCTTCTTGGCATTCTTCTGTAAGAATGCCCTCACTGTGTGCAACACAGATTTACATTCCTATGCGACTCGCACACACATTTAATCAATCAGCAGGGTAAAGTGTGTGTAACACCCTAGTTAGGGATGGCAGGTTATTTAATTTGCTCAAGCATTGTCAAGGAATGAGTTTCAGTGCATTTTCAGGGAACTGTCAGTTTCAGTGCATTTTCAGGGAACTGTGAGCTTGAGTTTACTGCTGCTCATGCTAAGTCTATTTCAATGTGTAAGTGTTTTGTTTAGCAAATGACGGTCACAGTTTCTGCTATAGATTTTAAAAGCAATGTCAGTAGCACAACAGGTAGCATATTTAATTGTGGTGCAGAAGGCTGTGGTTTCTACTCCCACACCATATAGCTGGATTCCTGATACTGTGGTGTACTTTAAGGGAGCAGTGAGGGTACTGCGCTCCTGAGTGTATCCTCCTTTGGATGAGATGCCCACTAACTATGAACCTGTTGTTAGTTTGCCATCTCTTGTCTATTGCAATATTACCAGCTTGAGTGAACAAACAGCCAGCACCAAGGTGTACTAAGCACAACAACACAGTAGAAAAAATATTTAATGGTCCCAAACCGGTTTCGGCAAAACTGTCTTCCGCAGTGGGATATGAAACAAAGCCCATATAATCATACCATTTATGTAAAACAGTCTATCCAATGAAAAGTCAGCCTTACAACTTATGTCATTTCCTATAGCAAATATTGACATATTTACCTAAAAAAATAAATAATATTCAATATCATCATCTTATAAAGTCAAAATCAGAAACTCTATAAGTGATCATTGAGCCCCGACGAAAAAAGCCCCCCCCCCCAGTTTTATAATCCAATATTTCTCTTTTTTATTGAAAATCGAATGCCAACCCCACCTATTACTTCTCTTAGCATGAATCCCAGTAACTAGTGCAATATCTAAATAATGCATTCGTCAGTCACTTATTATGTATATCACTCCGATGCTCCGACATACGAAGACGCAAAGGACGTGATGTCTGGCCTATATAGAAAGCCAAGCAGGTCCATGTCACTAAATATATAACACAGTCCGTTCCACAGTTCCAAAATAATCTAGTATCAAAAACCTGACTCGTGTTCTTACTAGTAAATTGCTTGGACTTGAATATATATTGACACGAGGAACAGTGGCCACAAGGAAAGGTGCCCAACAATCTATCCCCAGTAATAGTTATTTGATGATAAACTGCACCTCCTGTATTTGTGTGTTTAAAGTAGGAAAAGTGCAATCCCAGTGTTTTTCCTCTCTTATATGAAAACCGACAGTTGGGACCATGAACTTGATGCAATTCATCATTGGCCATTAATATATTCCAATGTTTAGAAATAACCTTACAAATTAGATTAATGTTCCACCCATATGTAGTTACAAATCTAATATTATCAGACTCCGCCCTCTGTTTTTTTTATCTTTATAATCCAATATTTACATCCTGTCCAAGTCTGAGGCCCAATTACTGGCAGATATAATATCATAAACTAGGTAAACTAGGTATAAAAGTTATTTATTTTTAACTTGCAGTCTTGTTATTTATGGTTTAGTCCCTTTAAATGTTAATTAGTTTTAACATGTGTTTGTAAATGGAGATGTATATATGGGTGTGGTGTTGTTTGCTCTGTTTGTCTGAAGAAGTTTGGTTATCAGTTGAATGAAAAGCTTTGTGGAAATAAATTGTTGCTTAAGTTTGACTTCAGTCCTGCTCTTGCCTGGAGTTCCTTTGGAGATTTCTTGGTGTGTGTTCCAGTGTGCCTTGTAGATATAATATCATATTGTTTATAACCCCTAACTCTAAATCTTTTAATAAGATCTTGTTGAGATGTAATATAATCCTCCGGTGTGGAACAAATTATTTTTATACGTAAGAACTGGGACTTTGGGATGTTGAGGATGGTGTGGCTCGGATGTATACTGGTGGCAAAAAGCAAGTTGTTATATTGGGGATACTTACAAAACACTTGAGTTCTAAGTGTGTTGTCAAAATTTCTAATGACTGTCACATCAAGAAAGTTGATTTGATGGTAATCTGAGTTTAATGTGAACTCTATTCCCCATTTATTGTCGTTCAAATACTGAACGAATTCCAATAAATATTGCCTATCAGCTCACCACACCAACCAGCAATCATCAAAGTACCTCCTCCAAATATCAAGTTCATTCATATAAATATTATGAGTGGGGTCATATATCAACTGTTCCTCAAGATATGCCAGGAATAGGTTTACATAGATGGGTGCAAAAGATGCACCCATCACAGTACCCTGAGTTTGCCAGAAACATTCCCCCTGGAAATAAAACACATTTTTGTTAAGAATATGCTCTGTCATACATATTAATAATGTATTAAAACCAGCTGGATACAAATTAGCTCGATCCAACCAGTAATGTAAGGCCTGGAGCCCAGCCCAGTGGGGAATGTTGGTGTATAGAGCTTTTATGTCAAGGGTACATAGAAGCCAATCTGGCTCCAACTGGGTATCAGATAATATTTTAAGAAATTGTGTCGTATCCTGTATTCTGACATGAATCAAGTTTAAGAGGGCCTTCAGGTATTAGGTCAGAAATACAGAAAGAGGTTCCGTCAGTGAACCACTACCGGAAACTATTGGTCTACCAGGGGGGTTTGTCAGAGATTTGTGTATTTTTTGGTAATAAGTGTAGTATCTGTTTCTATGGATCTGAAACAGTCAAATGTAATCTCACAGAATCTGAAATAATCCCTTCTTTGACAGCCTTATTTAAGAAAGAGTCAATTTCCCTTTTAAAATTGGGTGTGGGGTCAATAGGCATATACATGTAGTGTCGAGGGTTGGACAACTGCCCATTTCCCTCCCCCAGATAATAATCCATATTCATAATGAGTACCGCCCCTCCCTTATCAGCTGTTTTTCTTCAGAGGTAATTTCAGCATTGGATATGATTAAAATATTATAATCAGCATCCACTACTGGGACATTAGAGTCTGAAGCAGACCCTCCACTGTGTCTATTTTTGTGTTTTCTCCCACCCCTCCTCCTGCCATGTCTAAAGGGTGATCTGAACTGAAAGAAAAGAAAATACAGAAGTTCAACAGGGATTTGACTTATTATCAAAGGTGCAAACCCTTTGATGCTCAGAAAATTGTCAGATTTTCTGAGACCAACAAACCTATGGGGGGACCAATAGAAAGAGAACCAGGTCTATTCTCAGGAAAACAGGGAACACATATAGCAGTACTTCTGCTGATGAGTCCTCAGCTATGGACACTGAGTGTGCTAACACACGGGACTCACCTGAACCAAAGAAACAGCGCAGTTCAGACCACCCTTTAGACATGGCAGGAGGAGGGGTGGGAGAAAATACAAAAATAGACACAGTGGAGGGCCTGCTTCAGACTCTAATGTCCCAGTAGTGGATGTTGATTATAATATTTTAATCATATCTAATGTTGAAATTACCTCTGAACAAAAACAACTTTTTAATAAAGGCTTAAATTATGTTGCGGGTTTATTTGTGGATGATACCAGTATGGTTACTGATGTACATGATTTTTGCCGTAGACTAAATCTAAGATTGTTTTTTGGTTCTAGAGATGCCTCTCAAAGATCAACTGACTTTAAATTTCTAAAGCTTGATTTTATGCCTCCTATGAATAAGCACATGTCCATATTTCAGCAGGTTGTGCTCAGGGATATTAATTTTGGATTGGGTCAATTTACCCCACTTGGTCACAATCTTATGGTTGGGGAATGACATGTCTTACAGGAACTTAAGAATAATAAAAGCATTGTGATATTACCAGCTGATAAGGGAGGTGGTACTCATTATGAATATGGATTATTATCTGGGGGAGGGAGATGGACAGTTGTCCAACCCTCGACACTACATGTATATGCCTATTGACCCCACACCCAATTTTAAAAGGGAATTTGACTCTTTCTTAAATAAGGCTGTCGAAGAAGGGATTATTTCAGATTCTGTGAGATTACATTTGACTGTTTCAGATCCACAGAAACAAATACTGTACTTATTACCAAAAATACACAAATCTCTGACAAAACCCCCGGTAGACCAATAGTTTCCGGTAGTGGTTCACTGACTGAACCGCTTTCTGTATTTCTGACCCAATACCTGAAGCCCCTGTTAAATTTGATTCATGCCAGAGTACAGGATATGACACAATTTCTTAAAATATTATCAGATACCCAGTTGGAGCCAGATTGGCTTCTATGCACCCTTGACGTAAAAGCTCTATACACCAACATTCCCCACTGGGCTGGGCTCCAGGCCTTACATTACTGGTTGAATCAAGCTAATTTGTATCCAGCCATTTTTAATACATTAAGTAAAAAACGAACTGGCAAACGAAAAACTGAAGAAAAAAACACACTGTGAACAAGCACCAACACTTCACTCAGCTCGATGAAGAAATAAATGTAAAAAGCTGTTCTTATTCACTTTAATGCCAAGACAAGTAAAATTAAGCGCTTTTTGTTTAGGAAATATCCAAACTTCTTCAGATATAAAACAAGAACAAAAACAGTTACCCAGCTAGAATCCACTCTATATCATGAAAAGTTAATTGATTAATTGCCTACAAGTGGATTGCAACACTCATTTAAAATTACACTTCACAAATGCATTGTTTTGCTAACAAGACCAAAGTGAACCTAAAAACTTCAAAACTTTACAGACATCGTCACACAATTAGAAAGTTATTGCTTTTGCAAAGAATAAATATGTGTGCATATATAATAAAAATAAAAATGAAAATAAAACTAACATTATTAATATGTATGACCAAGCATGTTCTTAACAAAAATGTGTTTTATTTCCAGAGGGAATGTTTCTGGCAAACTCAAGGTACTGGGATGGGTGCATCTTTTGCACCCATCTATGCGGACATGTTCATGGCATATCTTGAGGAACAGTTGATATATGACCCCACTCATAATATTTATATGAATGAACTTGATATATGGAGGAGGTACTTGGATGATTGCTGGTTGGTGTGGCGAGCTGATAGGCAATATATATTGAAATTCTTCAATATTTGAACGATAATAAATGGGGAATAGAGTTCACATTAAACACAGATTACCATCAAATCAACTTTCTTGATGTGACAGTCATTAGAAATTCTGACAACACACTTAGAACTCAAGTGTTTCGTAAGTATCCCCAGTATAACAACTTGCTTTTTTCCACCGGTATGCATCCGAGCCATACCATCCACAACATCCCAAAGTCCCAGTTCTTACGTATAAAAAGAATTTGTTCCACATCGGAAGATTATATTACATCTCAACAAGATCTTATTAAAAGATTTAGAGTTAGGGGTTATAAACAACATGATATTATATCTGCCAGTAACTGGGCCTCAGATTTGGACAGGATGCAAATATTGGATTATAAAGATAAAAAAAACAGAGGGTGGAGTCTGATAATATTAGATTTGTAACTACATATGGGCAGAACATTAATCTGATTCGGAAGGTTATTTCTAAACATTGGAATATATTAATGGCCAGTGTCATGGTCCCAACTGTCGGTTTTCATATAAGAGAGGAAAAATACTGGGATCGCACTTTCCCCACTTTAAACGCACAAGTACAGGAGGTGCAGTTTATCATCAAATAACTATTACTGGGGATAGATTGTTGGGCACCTTTCCTTGTGGCCACTGTTCCTCGTGTCAATATATATTCAAGTCCAAGCAATTTACTAGTAAGAACACGAGTCAGGTTTTTGATACTAGATTCTTTGGGAGCTGTGGAACGGACTGGGTTATATATTTAGCAACATGTACCTGCTTGGCTTTCTATATAGGCCAGACATCACGTCCCTTGCGTCTTTGTATGTTGGAGCATCGGAGTGATATACGTAATAAGCGACTGATGAATGTATTATATAGACATTGCACTATTCACTGTACTGCACAGTTATATTTTATGATTATAGATAGGATTCATGGTAATAGAAGTAATAGGCAGAGTTGGCATTCGATTCACAATAAAAAAGAGAAATATTGGATTATAAAACTGGGGGAGGGGGTCTTTTTTCACCAGGGCTCAATGATCATTTGTAGAGTTTGTAATTTTGACTTTATAAGATGATGGTATTGAATATTATTTGTTTATTTTTTTAGGTAAATATGTCAATATTTGCTATAGGAAATATAAGTTGTCAGGCTGACTTTTCATTGGATGGACTGTTTTACATAAATGGTATGATTATATGGGCTTTGTTACATATCCCACTGAGGAAGGCAGTTTTGCCGTAACTGGTTTGGGACCATTAAATATTTTTTTCTATTGTGTTGTTGTGCTTACTACACCTTGGTACTGGCCATTTGTTCACTCATTCCTGGTTTGATTTGGCCCTGCACCAGCCATACGTGCAGACATTTTTATTGCAGTATTACCAGCTTACCAATATATTTTTTAATGTAACATGGCAGTTTATTCTTCAAGGGCAGCAGACAATGGATTTGTACATGAAACACTGAAATGTAAAGTTGTTTGGTAGCAGCAACCTCTTCATTAGTTACAGATCTCTTTAATGTGGAATTATTCATATGACTTTTACTTCTGCAGAGATTGATATCAGTGGACTGTAATGACAGAAGTTTGAGTGGCCTTTTATGGTTGAAATTTTCTGAAATGGGCAGTTTTGTCATTATTGGTTCATATGTTTTGTTTCATTGCTTACTGGAAAATGTTCAACACTACATATTTAAAACAATATAACAAATGGTGCTGTATTATACAAGGAATATAATTTAATACAATCAGGGAGGTGAAACAAAGAACACACGCATGTATGCATGGTCTTAATGTGTGCAAGGGGCCTATGGTTTGAAAACAGCTCAAAGATAAACTTAATCTGCCAGTGGCCAGATGCATTTTCTTTGAATGTGAGTTTCAAAGCCATTTCAATGAATGAGAGTTTCAAGGGTAGAGAATTTTACTGTTCATACTAATTCTGTCTTCACTGTGCGACAATGTTTTGTTTAGCAAATTGCTGTCAGTGTTTGTGCTATAAAATTTGAAATAAAAGTTTTAAATTAAATCCAAATATCTGTAATCATTGTAAAAGTAAAGATGAAAATAGTATGTACTCTGAGAGGTTTGAACAGTGTTTATGGTAACTAGCATCAAATATATACTGTGGTTGGCTGAAACTTGCAGTAGGAGCCACAGCAGAAACTTTACAGGAATTTAATAAGCAGCCAAGAAAGCAGATGTTTTAAAGAAAGATGATAATATTTGTATCAGAGCAGCTTTATGTTGGATTATTTTATTTTCAATGGTCTAAAGTTTTACAGAATGTCAAGATTTTTAAGAAATCAAGAGGTATGTAGTATATTCATGCCTCTCAGATGTCCTAGATGATTTTACTTTGTATTTTTGTCTGTTCCTCATAATATTGTAGTTTTTTGTTATATAATGTAAAGTTTCAGTCACAAAAATGATACGACATCTTTTGGAAAATTCATGGTAATATAGAACCTGTTATTTTACATTAAATGCATGAAATCACAGTGCTGCTGTGTGGTTGGAATTCATTCATTCATTTTTATAACAGTCTGACATCTGAGATGTACACAAATTAGCTATAAATGCTGGGTTGTCTGTGAAGAAAAATTACTGCTGTTTGCTCTTTATTCTGGTTTTGCAGGATTAATTTGATTTGTGTGAAGCAACTTGGAATACTTTATGTGGTTACTATTTCTGTGGAACAAAGATGAAATTCATTACATGGCCATTATTTTTATTGCAATCAGATGTTCAAAGTGTATACAGATGTGGCTATAAATACTATGTGGGATGAGGCATGCCTCTCAACTGTCCAGAATTTCACAGAATGCCCACAGTTTTGCTTCATATTTGTGGTCTGTCTGTCATAAAATGTTGGGTTTTTTTGGTGAATAACTGAGGATTACTGTCACTAAATAATGACAGATATTGCTGTTTCAGACTTCAAATCACTACGAAAACATATGTTAATACAAAACTTGTTAGTCTACTAACATTCTAAGTTAATAGGAGCACAATTTAAAAGTTGTCCCTGATTTTCATCTTTGTTACTTATTATTTTTTTGGCTTTGTCCCTGATTCTTAAACTAAGAGTCTGAGAGCTGTGTGTGGTAGTCAAATAGTAATATAGTAGACACTGCCCACTGCCCACTGCCCTGTGTCCATATAGTAGACACTGCCCACTGCAGATTATACCCCTTCTATTTTTAGTCACTTTTACTGCAATAGACATGGAGGGTGCCGTGCAGCAATAGCAACTTCAAATTTATTACTGCAGCTACTTTTTAATCACCAGAAGTGCTTTAAGGGCAATTGCTGAATAAAAGCAAAGGACAGTTAGGGTGATTGCAGTTAACTTTATTTTTGCTGTGATTTGGTAGATGTTGCAAAAGGGCAAAGTTTCTGAAAGCTCCAGGTTGAATTACATTTCTGTAATTTTTTGTTTCACTTTTTCTGGCATGAGGCCAGACGGATCTGTGGGTAGTGGGGCAGTGGTTACTAGTAATGAAGATAAGACACTCTGCAGAAGCAGTGCAATTACTCGTTATGCTGCTATAATTGTTGCAATTATAATATCCTTCATATATGGAAAAAGACATTACAATTGCCTTCAGGTTTTGGAATTATAACCATGGTTATAGTTCTAGAATTACAGCCATGTTTACAGTTACGTTAATGTTAGGGTTTTTGGTTTAGTGTTAGTGTTTTAGGATTACGGCTAAGGTCAGTTGTAGAGTTAAGGTCAAGGTTTTAGGGTTATGAGAACTTAATTACTTAGGTTATGTTTACTAGGCACAGCATAATAGAGAAACACACAATATTTGCTCTTTTTCAATAATTTCCATCACTGAGCATAACACATCTGACAACTAGAGTTACTCTGGATTGCTGCATGCCATCAATACAAACAAACTTAACAGCAGACAATGCCCATAGTCCAATACAATTGTATACACTCTTTTAATTTTTATTGCAGTAGATTAGGGGTGGGGTGTCCTATAACATCAAGTGTAAATATATTATTTTAACTTAACAATCACAGATGAGAGGTGACTGCCAGAACTGGCTGTCTGTTGGGGGGGGGGGCATCTTTGGATGAAAGCAGTGAACAATCCTGATTCTTGCAAAATGGTCATTGATGTGATTAGTTTGTAGGGTGTATATATGTATCCAAGAGCAACTGTGATGATTGCTTCTTTAACTTTCCTTACAATCAACCATCATAGGTGTACACAGAATGTGGATGTCTTTTTGTATTAAGGGGTGAGGGGGCATGTTTCACAAGGAAGTACAGGGTTGTATATGATCAAGTTAAAATTATACGGCTTGATGTGCAGGTCAGTGTATGTGTATTATAAAAGCAAGATGAAATATGTTGCTTTGGCTGTTCTGCTTTTTATTTTCTCCTCAGTAACACATTAGAAGTACACAGACTATGAGTATAATTTCTTGCAGGCAGGTGTACCCAGTCAGAAGGAGCACATTCCACCAGGACAGTAGGCGTGTATTCTGTACCCAAGTATCCTATTAGCAGCCCCTGAAATTTTTGGGAACAGCTTTTAAGTCCTGCATTTCAGTGTGCTTTTGTTGTCAGTCGGTTACTATTTTCTTTTTCTACCTGGGGACTATTTGACCTCTGCATAAATGCCAAGGGCTTTTGTTGTAACAGTCTAATACTATGCTTGGTTTCCATTTGGAGGAACACTAAGAAAGGTAAGCAATTTCTTTCTTAAATAATGTCATTTGTAATAGCAATAACCCACTCCTGAATGTGGGTAATTCTGGATTTACCCATGGTTGACATTCACCCTTGTGATCAAACCACACCAACCATGGGTAAATCCAGCATTACCCACACTCAGTCATGGGTTTTTTCTTAAATATATAATCTCAGGGTGATTTCAGACCTAAAGATACATGCGTTTCTGTAAAAAGTTATATTTTTTTCATTCTTTGTATTTGCTGAGACACAAGAAACATTAACAATTTGAATTCTTCTCTTAAATACAAAATACATCTGTTCTATTTGTCTTTCAGGGTATTTATAGATAATTATGACAGTAACATTCTCTGAAAATTTAATGAATAAAATGTTGAACTGTTTTTGGATATAGGTTTTAAATACAAAGAACAAAAATAGCTAAAAACAGACAATGTTCTGGGAATAGACTGTATGAAAATGCTAAATAGCAAAGGCATTACCTATTCTATATTTACTGATATTCACTGAAAGTTTAAAAAAATCACTTCTACTCAGCATGGGTTTGCAACACAAAGAACAGTTAAATTGAGCAATAAAAGCAGTAATGTATATAGCTAGGAGGGCATGAGTTTGGAGTGGAGGGAAATTATAGCTTCTGCTGTATGCTCTGGGAGGGATGGATTACCAAATTACTATTTTACACCCTTTAGCATTTAATTTAATCCTGCTGTTAGCACACCGGGTCTTTACAATTGCAAGTTCTTGTTGTGTTTGGGTGTCAGAGGGCGACTTGACAATGGCAACTAGTTTTCAGTCATCTACAGACCTGGCTAGCCAGAGGTCGTGGTTTATGGTCTAATTGTTGCCCCTGCATGGACCATGGCAGAACACCATTGGTTACCTTCATACTTTTTGATGAGGCACCTGCTATACCCCCTCAGTATTGGGTTCTGTCCTTAAGCGAATTTGCTATCCACTTTATCACATTAGGATATATTTGGAATGCATTTAAATTCTAACCTTACTAGCATGGGATATAATGTCAAGGAAAACTTGGAGTTCTCATTTGGTGATTTATTTATATCCTTTTCTGCAATTTTAACTCAAGTTGTCTTTGCAGGCAGTTCAAAGAATAAAATATTCTCATTCGTGTGGGCCCCCTACATCCGGATGCAGAGTTGCACGAGAAGAGATTGACTGTATTTTACATATTAACCATGAGTCTTTGTCAGATGCATGAATTGCATATTATCTATATCCATATGTGTTTTCAGAGTGTATTTTGATGCCACTATAGTGGATTATAATATATTATACATATGATATATATCATATGTATACACATAAATACAATGTCATTTCCACAATTGAAATGATTATTGCATATAAGCAAAATGTAACTATAAAGTAAAACATAATGACTAATCATGTTTTTATTATTATTGTCTTAAGGCTTTTTATATATACTACTTGGCATCTGTGGTATTGTTCAAATAATTAAATATCATTCTGACAAGATGTAAAAATAACTGAAAATAAAAATGATAACAGAAGAGGTAAAGAATAGATGCAATCTTGTTATACTTTGTAGACTTATACACATACTGCAAACCAGCCAACAACAGTGGAATTACAACAGAAGTATCACTGCACAAATTGAAAAATGGCTTTAATGTCTCTAACATACTAATATAGGTATTTTTAATGTATGTTATACAATAAGTAATAGCACAATATAATTGTTTTACCATATGCGGAAGGTATACCATACTCGCATTTCTATATAATTATGCAGCTAGCACTAACTTAAATAACTGATATTATAAGAATATTATTATAGCTTTGTGATAAAGACTCCTGAGTAATATGCAAATCAATAGTGGTTGTGCCATCCCTAAGCTGTATACCAATAGAAAACCGATCCTTTGTGTAATTACCTGATTTTTGACCCTAAGTCTTAAAATGTGATCTGTGTTTATCTTTGTTCTTACTATTTGTTTACTTAAACTTTTTTTTTTGAGGGGGGGGGGGCTTTTCTCCTCGGGTGTCTGCTGAAAAAGGGCTTCTAAGAACCCAGACATACTAACCCAATTAACAAATGTAAAAATAAATAAAAATAAATAAAGCCATCAACACATCTTATTACAATATTGATTCCTATAAATTAAATCACAGCATCACCAAAGATAAGAGAGCACTGCTGCTGTACATACCTCCAGGATTCATAACGATAGTGTAAACTGCACATACCCAGTCATTGCTGTACATACCTCCAGGATTCATGACGATAGTGTAAACTGCACATACCCAGGCACTGCTGTACATACCGCCAGGATTCATAACGATAGTGTAAACTGCACATACCCAGTCACTGCTGTACATACCTCCAGGATTCATAGCGATAGTGTAAACTGCACATACCCAGGCACTGCTGTACATACCTCCAGGATTCATGACGATAGTGTAAACTGCACATACCCAGGCACTGCTGTACATACCTCCAGGATTCATAGCGATAGTGTAAACTACACATACCCAGTCATTGCTGTACATACCTCCAGGATTCATAGCGATAGTGTAAACTACACATACCCAGTCACTGCTGTACATACCTCCAGGATTCATAGCGATAGTGTAAACTGCACATACCCAGGCACTGCTGTACATACCTCCAGGATTCATAGCGATAGTGTAAACTACACATACCCAGTCATTGCTGTACATACCTCCAGGATTCATAACGATAGTGTAAACTGCACATACCCAGACACTGCTGTACATACCTCCAGGATTCATAGCGATAGTGTAAACTGCACATACCCAGGCACTGCTGTACATACCTCCAGGATTCATGACGATAGTGTAAACTACACATATCCAGACACTGCTGCTGCTGTACATACCTCCAGGATTCGTAATGATAGTGTAAACTACACATACCCAGGAACTGCTGTACATACCTCCAGGATTCATAGCGATAGTGTAAACTACACATACCCAGTCATTGCTGTACATACCTCCAGGATTCATGCTGATAGTGTAAACTGCACATACCCAGGAACTGCTGTACATACCTCCAGGATTCATGACGATAGTGTAAACTGCACATACTCAGGCACTGCTATACATACATCTGGGATTCATAACGATAGTGTAAACTGCACACACCCAGTCACTGCTGTACATACCTCCAGGATTCATAGCGATAGTGTAAACTACATATACCCAGACACTGCTGTACATACCTCCAGGATTCATGACGATAGTGTAAACTGCACATACCCAGGTACTCCTGCTGCTGTACATACCTCCAGGATTCATGACGATAGTGTAAACTACACATACCCAGGCACTGCTGTACATACCTCTGGGATTCATAATGATAGTGTAAACTGCACACACCCAGTCACTGCTGTACATACCTCCAGGATTCATAGCGATAGTGTAAACTACATATACCCAGACACTGCTGTACATACCTCCAGGATTCATGACGATAGTGTAAACTGCACATACCCAGGCACTCCTGCTGCTGTACATACCTCCAGGATTCATAACGATAGTGTAAACTGCACATACCCAGTCATTGCTGTACATACCTCCAGGATTCATAACGATAGGGTAAACTGCACATACCCAGGCACTGCTGCTGTACATACCTCCAGGATTCATAGCGATAGTGTAAACTGCACATACCCAGGCACTGCTGTACATACCTCCAGGATTCATGACGATAGTGTAAACTACACATATCCAGACACTGCTGCTGCTGTACATACCTCCAGGATTCGTAATGATAGTGTAAACTACACATACCCAGGCACTGCTGTACATACCTCTGGGATTCATAATGATAGTGTAAACTGCACATACCCAGGCACTGCTGTACATACCTCTGGGATTCATAATGATAGTGTAAACTGCACATACCCAGGCACTGCTGTACATACCTCCAGGATTCATAGCAATAGTGTAAACTGCACATACCCAGTCATTGCTGTACATACCTCCAGGATTCATAACGATAGTGTAAACTGCACATACCCAGGCACTCCTGCTGCTGTACATACCTCCAGGATTCATAACGATAGTATAAACTGCATACACCCAGTCACTGCTGTACATACCTCCAGGATTCATAGCAATAGTGTAAACTGCACATACCCAGGCACTGCTGTACATACCTCCAGGATTCATAGCAATAGTGTAAACTGCACATACCCAGTCATTGCTGTACATACCTCCAGGATTCATAACGATAGGGTAAACTGCACATACCCAGGCACTGCTGTACATACCTCCAGGATTCATAACGATAGTGTAAACTGCACATACCCAGGCACTGCTGTACATACCTCCAGGATTCATGACGATAGTGTAAACTGCACATACCCAGTCATTGCTGTACATACCTCCAGGATTCATAACGATAGTGTAAACTGCACATACCCAGGCACTGCTGTACATACCTCCAGGATTCATAACGATAGTGTAAACTACACATATCCAGACACTGCTGTACATACCTCCAGGATTCATAGCGATAGTGTAAACTACACATACCCAGGCACTGCTGTACATACCTCCAGGATTCATGACGATAGTGTAAACTGCACATACCCAGTCATTGCTGTACATACCTCCAGGATTCATAACGATAGTGTAAACTACACATATCCAGACACTGCTGCTGCTGTACATACCTCCAGGATTCATAGCGATAGTGTAAACTACACATACCCAGGCACTGCTGTACATACCTCTGGGATTCATAATGATAGTGTAAACTGCACATACCCAGGCACTCCTGCTGCTGTACATACCTCCAGGATTCATAACAATAGTGTAAACTGCACATACCCAGCAAAAGCAGCATAAATCCATCAGCAGCATACATCTACTATGCACCTTCAATGCACATGAGAATATATCAAACCTGCACCACATTATTTAACTGATTAGAGATACTTGTGAGCAAGAATGATACAGTAGATTAATGTAAAGGAAAGAAGATGAAGAAAAAAACTCCAACCTATTATGTTATGGGTATATGACCCTTAATCAAAAAATATATATATTGTACCTAAAGTGATAGAACTCAGCTGCTTAAGTACCACCTTATCAAAAATAAAACAAATATTTTTTTTCACAGGGGGCAAGCCTTCCCTGCACCCTTCATACCTCCTGCTAATTATAGCTACTAACTCCAAAATTGCACTGTGTTGGAGAAATGGCAAATTACCTGATCCCACTGAACCACAAATCTCTCACAGACAAAAACAGTAATGTGTGATTTTTCATTTGGCTGTACAAGCCTTTTTTCTGTTTCCCAGAGTGAATTGTTGTTCAATTGTCTATATACCTATTTTATGTATCCATATTATTCATTACACATGTGGTTGCTAAATTTTTGGTGTAAATGTGATGCATGTTGAATGTATTTCATTTTATATTATATGCCACCACTGAGAATATACTAAGTGTCACATGACTCTTGTTATGCAATCATATTACATTTCTATAATCATGTAATGAGTGATCTAGGGCCTTCACTTTTTCCCAACATGAAGTCTGGAGTCATATACGACAAGACTTCAAGGAAGTCTGTTTATAATGTTATGCATTCTTTAATAATAGGATATAGAAAATATCCATTTTAGGGTCTCACATTTTTAGTAAAGAAATTAGATCTTCACAAAGAAAACTCATCCTTCCCTCTTTGTGTAGCTAAGAATGAAATTCAATTTGACTTTTTTCGTTAAAGTTGACTCTCCAATAGCATGTAGTCAGGAATAGCTTTGCCACAGCACTGTGGATTGCTTCCTGAGGGAGAGTGATGAAGCCCTTATTACAACCCAAATGATCCTGGTTTGATTACTAGCCCCAGTACTGAAGGAACAACTGGAGAGAAAGGGGAAATGATGTTGCATTGCTTGCTTATCCAAAACTGGGGAGTGGAAGTGAAGATGTCTTGGTGGTGTTTGTACTGTCACTGAATACCAGGTGAATATGAGACCTGATAGGGGGTATCAGCTTATAAGAGGTACAAGACTGCTTGAAGGGCTTTGCCACCCTTCTGAGCAAGTTAGACATCAATGCCACACCCAAGAGGGAAAGTCATGAACAAGATGGAAAATTAAGGTTCGCAGGAAAGTCATGTAAGCAGCCTGGATGACACTTTACTGGACACCCTAACCTTTTCTTCACCTCCCACAGTAACAGAAGCTGCTGTCCACTGGATATGTGTGAGAGGCCTAATCATTCTCATCTGGGTAAAAATGTTGATTCAAAAGAGGGATCTGGAGACTGAAGAGCGGTAGGAGATACACAGGGGTCTATATTATTTCATTGAAAACTCATTTTATTGAAGCTTAATTCATTGACACATATTCACTGAAAGCCCAATTCACTGAAAGCTCAATTCACTGAAAACCCATTTCACTGAAACTCATTTCGTTGAAAGATATATGTGGCCTTTTCTCCACGGTTGTGTGATCCTGGAGTTAGTATATAAAGTAAGGGGGGGTGGCCCCCCACATATTGTAAATATTTTAAGCCATATAGATGGATACTTACAAGTGTAATGAATAAATTCTTCCAGAAGACAACATATAACCAACAGCCCCCCACACACCCCCTTACTTTATATACTAACTCCAGGATCACACAACAGTAGGAAATAGGCCATGCATACCTTTCAACAAAATGAGTTTCAGTGAAATGGGTTTTCAGTGAAGTTTGCTTTCAGTGAATTGGGTTTTTAGTGAAATGAGCTTTCAGTGAATATGTGTCAATGAATTAAGCTTCAATTAAATGAGTTTTCAATGAAATGATATAGACTCTATATACAGCAGATGGCTGAGTATGACAGAAAAAAAACAAAACAAGCACTGCACATATCCAATATTGTTTATTAACTCTTATTAACAGAGTTTTACTCAGTCTGTGACTTTTTTAATAACTAGCCCTTCTATTTCTAAGCTACAACAAATTTTATTTCATTTATTCATTTTAGCCAAATAAGACTGGCTTAGCTTTTAACACATACCTTTTTAGCCAAGATCCAAAGATTTTGATCTGGAAAAGTTACTTGTTTAGACTCGAACAGAATGGTTGGTGAGAATAAAGGAATTAGAATAAGAACTACATAATGTATCATACTCACAGCTTGTAGCTTTAACTGCCTGCGCTATATGGCCATGTATGGTATTTGATACTATGAGTACTACAGCTATTTTTGTATTCATATCTTTCATAATCTGGCAGTATAGTTTAATGGGTTAAGCCACCAAGCTACAAATAAGTTATATCTGATTAACCCAGTTCTGAAATTTGCATCTTACACTTGCATGATGCGTAGTCAGGAAAACATTTGTCTAAATTAAATCTCAACCAAAATAATGAAACAGAGTCAGCTCATAAAATAGGTACTTACATCTTGTAGGGCAAATACAGACAGCAAAGGTTAAAGTACTCACAAATGTTTTGTTTGTTCTGTTTTACTAAGTAATAAAACATCAATGGCTAGACAAGTACTTGTCCACAATAATTTCCTCTGCATGGATTTTCTGAAGGGTATATACTGAAAGTGTTAAAAATGCATGGAGGTATGGTATGCATATATACAAAGTTTAATAATGGTTTAATATCAAAATATTGAATGACACTAACTTGGATTTCACATATGTGGATTCACTTGATCGGTTGGAACAAATCGCGAATTGAAAGTGTCGAATGCTTTAAACCAAAAGCAAAGAGTTGATTGGGTGTTTTTACATCACGGTTTATTTGAACAGGGATTTTTTAACCATGGTTCAAAGTGGTTCAAATGTCGAATGTTGCATTTATCATATTCAACATATGGTAAAATTGTTACTCACAAATTCCATTGTCTGAGTCACGGAAGTGATCCAAAAATGTTGTGTCTTTCAACAAAATGATAGTAAACCTTAATAATGATGGCTATTTGATTTGTAATGTGAATACATGAGATGTGGAAAGGTAATACTGATAAGTTATAATGAAACATTATACATCATTACCACATCTGATCCAAAAGGGCCAAAAGTAATATTAGCTGTGTAACAAAATGAGCTACTGCCAACCCAGCTATTTGGAATTTTGTAAATAATTATATGTAATTTGTGAATATTAACATGATTTATATAGAAGTGTGACAGAAGGAGATACTGCCAGACCAGCTATCTGGAAATTTGTAAGTGGTTGTGTGTCATTTGTGAATAGCAATATGATTCATATGCCTGTGTTACAAATGTATTAGAACTGTATGTCATATTGTACAGATATGTGCTGAACATATAATTTTATACGGGAGACTGAAACTTCAGAAGAATGGTTGGGCCATTAACCAAAGCGATGTTATCTTTCAGTTTCAGTGTAGTAGCAGACATAATGTCTGAAACTAGAAGATTTTATATGTTTGTTTAAATGTGGAGGAATGTAAATTATTTTATGACTTCCACCATTTGGCAAAAGATCTAAGGTCTATGTGTTTTCGCAGGGAGATGCTAAATGCTATAGCTGCATCAATGGTTTTCACCTGGGATAGTCAGATGATAAGAAGTGATGTCATGCTGCAAGTATCCCTGCAGCAATATTTGAGATATTAATTTAAGAACTCTCAGAGAGAGAGAGTGACTGAGCATTTTGTGTTTTCTCTTTGACCTGACAGCATCAGCTGGAAAACCCACTCACCACATCTGTCGTGCCTGGATCTGGAAATAAGTTAACTAGGGTACAGTAATTTCTTTTAGATATAGTCAGGAATATAGCTGAGCTTAATTTAGATGGTTTTCTTCATTTATTTATTTGAGACTGCCCTGCAATGTTGTTTTAAATATTTCCTCTGAGTTTGAGCTCTGTAGTAACTGTGATTGTTTACTAAGTATTTTCTTGTTCTGTTATTATTTATTATTAAATATATTTAAACTTTTCAATTGTGGCTGGTCTGTCTAGAGATATTTAAGCTCTTAGAGTGCTTGTATATCTATTTGGTGACACTGTGCAGGCCACTCCTAATAGCCTTGCTCTTGGTCAAACTTCCATTTGGATTAATAGTGACATTACACAGTAAGATTGGACATCCTTTGTTTAGGGCCTTAAAGTAGCTGATAAGGAGTGGCTGGTGGCAGTCCAAACTACCTTATAGTCTGGGCAAAAGGGGGCATAGCTAGTAAACCTGTGCCACACTTTCCCAGGTGTGTGTGTGTGTGTGTGTGTGTGTGTGTGTGTGTGTGTGTGTGTGTGTGTGTGTGTGTGTGTGTGTGTGTGTGTATGTGTGTGTGTGTTTGTGTATAAATCAAATCTCAAAGAGTGTGCGTGTCAGCTACTTGAGCAGGGACATGAAGCACTGGTTGGACAGAGAGGGTGCTGGAGGTCTTGGCCTGGCTACTCAGCTGAGATCTCAGCTCTATAGTTGTGCCAGTGGGGAGTTTTATTGGGGATCTAGAGAAAGAGGGAGAAACCAGCCCCAGATTGACTGTGGTCTCTGTGCACTCTTAAAGGAAATTGCACTTCACTGTATGTGTACTTGTCATCCAACCAGTGTGTACATACCCCACTGTTGCCAGTGGTGAAGATTGAGGCTCCTTGATTACTGGGCCATTGCTGGGGAGTCACAAGCTATCATGCTACTGCAGAAAGTTGAGTGTTCTACCCCTCCAAAAATATAAGGCCTAAACCTCTCATGGTAATACAATTATTGTCTTTATGGCTTTCTATATGAAAATAAATGAGATTATAAGTTAAAAAAGAAAAATATATTTTAGTTTAATGCTACAAAAGTAAGTTTTAGAGAATGCTGGCTCCATAGTGTAGGGGTGGGTGAAGAAAAAAAGAAATTGGCTAGCAACCTGGGGGACGGCATGAGCCAGTTAGCAGGGTTGGGAGCAAATACCAGATTATCAAACCAAAAGCACCCTCACAAGTATGGCAAGTGCACAGACCCACCAAACCTTCAGCAAAATCAAAAATCAAGGCCAGCACTAAGTGTGGTTAATGTAACTTCTTTTACTGAAGCATAAATTATAAAAAGGGTAGGGAAAAAAACCCTGTAACCCCCACAAAAATTCAACCAGACTAGTTTTGGCTGAAATAGCCTTCCTCAGTGTTAAACATAAACTTGTCACATCCACATAATTTATACAAATCAGTTAATTAAACAGAGTTGGTTATTGGTTAATTATAAAGGGTCATTTAATCCAGGCTGAAAAAGCAATAATAATGTTACCATATTTGTAACCACGATTTTGAAATCTGTGTATCAGATCATCCCTGCATTGTTCATATTTCTCCAAATTGGAGCAAACATGTTTGACCCGAAGGAACTGCAATTTGGGGATATTCCTGATGACATGTTGTGGATGAAAGCTGGCTGCATGAAGTATGAAATTATATTGTGGGTATATCCAAAATATTTCACTATCAAATGGGATTCCTTTTAACCAGGACATCCAGAAATGCAATCTGGTTTAAATGATAGTGAACCGTAAAGTGGATTCCCCATTTGTTCCCATTCAGATATTCAACAAATTTGTGGAGATAACTACTATCAGCCCTCCACACTAGCCAACAGTCATCCAAATAGTGCCTCCAAATGTCAATTTCCTCCATATACAAATTGTGCCCTGGGTCATAAATAAGATGATCTTGCACATAAGCCATGAACAGGTCAGCATAAATGGGAGCAAAAGATGCCCCCATTGCTGTATCTTGTATTTGCCAATAACACTGGTCCTGAAAGTAAAGGACATTCTTCATTAAAACATGCTCTGCTAAGCAAACCAGAAATGTATTAAATCCAGGCTGATAAAGTTCACTTTTCTCTAACCAATATTATAATGCACAAAGGCCAGCCCAATGTGGGATGTTAGTATAAGGAGCAGTAACATCAAGTGTACATAAGAGCCAATTCGGTTCTGATTGCATGTCAGAAATAATGCCCCAAAATTGGGTTGTGTCCTGTATACGTGCTCTAATAAATTTCAATAATGGCTGTAAATACTTGGTTAGGAACTGTGAAAGTGGTTCGGTGAGAGGCCATCTGCCTGATACAATGGGTCTTCCAGGTGGATTATGTAAGTCCTTTTGTATTTTAGGCAGAAGACATAAATACTGAGATTTGGGATCCTGTACCGTTAAATGGTATAGGTCTGAATCTGTAGTAACACCCTCATCCCTGGCTTGCTTAACAAAGGTGTCTGTTTCTGTCTTGAATCTGAAGGTTGGATCTAGGGGCATATGCATGTAATATCGGTCATCCCTAAGTTGTCTTTGGGCCTCATTGTAATACAACTGCCAGTCCATGACCACCACATCACCTCCCTTATCTGCAGGTAAGATCACTAGGTTCTTATTATTTTGTAAATTAGACACTACCTGTAGTTTGATCTTTGAGAGATTGTGAGGTGATGACCAATGTTCCTGAGCATTAAAATGTAAATCTTTGAGCACAATGGACTGGAAGGAGGCCACCTGTTGATGCATAGGTGGAGTAAAGGTAGATTTGTGAAATTTATAAGAATTAATGTTAGTGCCAGAAGTATCATCATCAAAAAACAGTCTTAAATTGAGTAGACAACAAAATGCTACTACATCCTGTGCCAAAGAATCTTCCGATACACCAAAACCAGGTACAAAAGTTAAGCCTTTTTAAATACTTATATTTCCAACTCAGATAGTGGTTTGGAAGAGATGTTCAAAACATTACAGATGTTATTTATTTTTGTACCATCAGTTTGAGAAGACTCTCGAGATCCTTTACCCCCTCTATGTTTTCTGCCTCCCCTGTGTTTCCTGGCCCTAAAGGGGCATCCAAATTCCATCTCTTTGGGATGTTTGAGTCTAAAGTATGGTTACTGTCCACCTCCGTGGCTGAGGAGGAATCATCACCAGATGTACTACTGTTCCCCCATTTAGATTTTCTGAGGATTGATTTGGGTCTCTTTCTTTTGTGATTATAAGTTTTAACTTCCGGCTGACCACATTTATCTTGTTTGTGTGAACCAAAGGGTTTTCCCTCCATCACAGTCCCCCATATCGCTATTAAATGTTTTGATTTTTTCTCCTTTAGTTCTTTCTCCAGATTTAGAAGCTCTGTACTAAGTTGATTTAAACATGTTGGATAACAAGATAAATCCTCAAAACTCTTAATTTCCTCACATAACAAACCTACTTCCATAATATGTTGATCAACTCTAGATTCATAGAAGGCAGTCAACGTTTCTACAAAACCCATTGATGCCTTCTGCTGGACCTGGGCTCATTCATCAGCCAATTTCTCATCCATATTGTTAACTAAAGGTTGTATTCTAACCTGCAAACCCATTGCGGTGATCCCTTTTAGCTGATAAGTTTTAAAAAGTTTCAAGTGCCACATGTTAGTGCGTAACATTTTCATTCACTTGGTAAGCTTCTGAAAAGCCTGGTTACAGTTAGTCACTGGGTCATTGACAATTACTTCCATACTGGGGTTATCCGAGGGCCCCAGTCCAAATATCCCTAGATCATCCTTGTCCGAGGACAACCCTTTTAAAATTGAAACCAGATCCATATTGATCTATGCACTCAAAATCTCAAAAAATGGTCAAGGAATATTTAATACTTATGTATTTTAAGAAGAACCTATCCTAATAATCCAATAAGTAAGTCCAGATACAGAACTTCCCTTAATGAAGGATGATTATCTAAATTCAGAACTGAGGAACTTGAAAAATAAAAAAGGGCAATTCCATTTAACTCAAAACAAAAAACAATACCTTTGCCAATGTTATTGTTGTTAAATAAGATGAACAATTATAGCCCCTGTGATTGTTACAAAAAAATTGCTAAATATGCATATCATGAGACACAGCAGTGCAATGTTTCCTCATACCGTCGGTCCAAAGCACTATGTAATGTTCAATTGCCACAAAAACTTAATGCATAAAACCACAAACATTCATGTTCATGTCCTCTTTATGGAAGAACAATAATAGCCCCTACAATTAATAATTATTTATTTATTATTTATTTATTTTATTTTTATTTTACATTTGTTGACTGGGAGAGTCCAACTGGATTACAAGTCCATTGTCAGTGGAGGCCCGGGGAGAAAAGCTCCAAGAGAATAATTTATTTTACAAAACATAGTTTTAAGGACAGACTTTTGACATACAATTTCCACAGAAGAGACTTTGACATACATATTAACTAACAGATAGGATACAGTAATTTTCTACAATATAATATTACATTTTAGAAGATATTCCTAAGTTTAGGATTCCTGTGATAGATTTATATCATAAAAGCAGAGAGACGTAGAATAAGGCTCCGAGAGAGCAGATGATGCTCGCTATAGTTGAGAAGGATAACAAACTGATTTACTATATGTCTTCGCCTGGTTTTAGTTGAGAAGGATAACAAATTGGTTTACTATATGTCTTCGCCTGGTTTTAGCTGAGAAGGATAACAAATTGATTTACTATATGTCTTCGCCTGGTTTTAGTTGAGAAGGACAACAAATTGATTTACTATATGTCTTCACCTGGTTTTAGTTGAGAAGGATAACAAATTGATTTACAATATGTCTTCTCCTGGTTTTAGTTGCCTATGGAAAGCACAACATTGTTGGGGTAGTTTTCCCTAACTCCTGGAGAGATGGGATGAGCAGTAGACAATAGTAAACACTTATATAAACCGTAGTGCTATGTTCCTCTTAACAAAAAAAACTTTCATAGCATTAAGCTTGCGACCAGAGTGCAAAAAGGGAACAATAATAGCCCCCGCTATATTTATAACAATCAAAATCAGCCCAAAAATGCAGTGCTACGTTCCCCTTATGTATTCAGAAAACAAAAAGGTATATAGGTTATTGTGTATAAGGCATTAATCCACAATATTAACATCACTCATAATTCCAGCCACTTAATGTGTTAATCCCTTATTCATAAGCCAACAGTCGGAGTCATATGTATGTATAAATTGTACCAAGTTCTAATAACTGAAGCTTGCATAGAAAATATAATTATACGAGCACAATAGTAGCCATTGTACATGTTCATTCAAATTAGATATACAAGATTACTAACCTGGAACGAGTAACTACTATCACTCGAACCAATTTCATGCTCAGTGCTACATGCCCCTATTCATAACCTGTGAGATTAGAAAAAAATGGTACAAATAAATTGTATACATACAAACCCTTGTCCATATGAGTCCATATATAAGTCCAACTACATCAATTCAAACCATACAATACATGTCCCTTATGTTCCTGAGATGCCAAGTCCCAATTATTAAGAACGGCAATTCTAGACAGTTTTAATAATATAATCCCCACCATGAAGCCTGCTTGTTTGCATAAGACCAGAATCAAGCCCGAGACAGCCCGTAGTATATAAAATAGGTAATTCCTCCTTTTAGTTGTGTAAATGGTTCCATATAGTAAGAAAAAGTGCCAAAAATCCCTTCCAATGGAAAAATACATCTCCTCAGTTCAAATTTTGTTTGTTTGTGTCTTTCGGCTTTTCCTGGTTAGGGGTCGCCACAGCAGAACTCCGGTCCGCTAATAATTGGTAGTTGATTTTTACATGCCGAGTTGCCAGCCCTGACGCACAACCTTCAACGAAGGTACGCCCATTCACGCATGTCTCAATGCAGAAGATGTTCTAGCTGAGAATCGAACCGGACAGCATCTTACTGTGAGGCGACAATGCTACCGCAGCACCATCATCGCGGGAATGTCTCCTCAGTTCAAATAAGGTTCAGAAAATGGCGAACACTGCTCCTATTTCACGTGAAATCCAAAAAGCAACTCGTTCAAGGCCTACAGCATACAATTTCCATATGCCCTAGTTAAGAGCGAAAAAGGATGACACAAATGGTTCCTATTCAAAACCCAACAATGTAAGAAGTAATGACGTTCAACAGATGCATAATCCTTTTGCCAATCGACCAATTTCACGTAATAGCTGAACAGCTAAAACTCAATAAAATCCACCACGGATGTGAACAGTAACCATCCCAAAGTCGACAGTGAGGAAAATATAGAATATCAAACCAAAATCACCCTTGCAAGTATGGCAAGTGCATAGGCCCACCAAACCTTCATCAAAGTCAAATATCAAGGCCAGCACTAAGTGTGGTTAATGTAACTTCTTTTAATGAAGCATAAATAACAAAAAGGGTAGGGAAAAAAACCTGTAACCCCCACAAAAATTCAACCAGTCCAGTTTTGGCTGCAATAGCCTTCCTGGCCTTGATTTTTGACGTTAGTGAATACCAGATGCCAGCTTGCCCATTCTGGTGGAGAGAAGTGGATAGATTCCCTGCAATACTGCCACCTATTGGAAGCTGGGTATAGGAGCAAAGCAACCCAAGGGCTAAGGATGTGCTTTTGAGTTGCCAAGGGGTGCATAGAGCTGTAGCCAGAATTTGGCACCATCATCAAACACATCATTTGGCTAGCATTGCAAATCCTATCTCAACATCATTTACAGCAAGCTAGAAGGGAAGGGATTAGTAACTGAAATCCACAAAACCTGTGCGAATGATGGCCTTTTCACTACCCAGCTCTCACACTCATTGTCAGCCAAACCTTGATAGGATAAGGAAATGGGGATGACCACTCAACATAGATCGGGCCACAGAATGCATCCAGCAATGGGTCAAACTGTTCTATGAGCTAGACCAACATCCACGTGTTAATACAGTCTCGTTTAAGACTATCAAGAATTGCAGTTGGATGGACCTCAGTGTCTGCAAAAATACCAATATTCCCTTAGATGAATATCAAATTTTAAAACTAAATGTATCAGGCCGAACCAATGGCACAATGGCAAGAGTCCCACCTGTGAAGTCAAGTGCCTGAGTCTAACTAGTGCCCAGGTGTTAGAGGGAAAGCTGCAGAGAGTGAGGAATTTGTATGTACCTGCTTCTCACGTTAACGTTATTGCATGTCTGACATCAAAATGCTGAGTGTCAGCAGAATCTGCTGCTCTTTACTTTCAACTAGAGGTCCATGCCGAGGCATCCTTCTTCCTACTCAACAGTTAACTTCCCATTTCTGATGTTTCCCTTAAAGTTTTATCTCCCATTTCTGATGTTTCCCTTAAAGTTTTATCTCCCATTTCTGATGTTTCCCTTAAAGTTTTATCTCCCATTTCTGATGTTTCCCTAAAAGTTTTGCCTACATTGGCAGCACTGGTCTTCCCTTTAATGCCCATCATATTAGTAGGTCTATGATAATAAATAAATTGATTCTTGTTGGAGAACTCAGAAACTGACCAACCAAAGTACGATATTAATAAATGATTAGATGAAAGCCTCAAAACTGTGAAAATGTCTTCTCTTTGGCTCACTAAAATCTTCCTTCCCCACATGAAACCAAAGTTATGGTGAATCCATCAATGACCTAACTTTGGTTTTTGACAGATCTTGTATTTGATTACTAGAAAGAGATTCTTTGTTTTGTGTTTATAATATCAACCTGGATTAACATAGGTGCATTAATGAAAATCTAACATGAACCTGAAAACAAATGTTTACTTACAGAATCTGTTCTGCACATTAGTCCGAGAAAGCTGTTTGCCTTTGTATACTGCCCTGGTAGGTATCCTCACAACATTTCTGATTTATTACTGACAAATTGTGTCATTATGCAAATTAACATTATATGCGTTATTCTCAACAGCATTCCTACATTCATGAAGCATGTTACTGATGTAATTGGAAGTAATAAAAAATAATACTTTATTCAAATGGAAGAATGAGATGAAATGTACTGACAGAGCAATAACAGAACTGAAAACAGCAGTATGAAGTTAGTAATGCAAAAGTTATTTAATGTGTCATTTTAGTTCTTCCTTTATGTTTGGCTTTGTTTTATTTTTGCTTTGGATGCCTTTTCTTTTTGACATGATAGAATCACATCCTCTTTAAACCTGATTTCTTCTTCTCACAGAAAACCGGTCTGTGACGAGCAAAGCTCAAGGAAACAATGATTGGAAATGTAGTCACTGAAAAATTCCCTATGGGAAACCTGCCACGGACTTTTCTCAACTCTGCAGGAGGCCGACTTCCCCACTACTGTAAATCGCATAGTTGACATTCTCACTATGAATTGCACTACCTCATATAAACAATACCACAGGCTGCATAACACAGAAAAACCTGTACCACTGAGGAAACAGCTGCAAGCTGAGGTAAGGAAATAATAGGGTAAGCATGCTTAGAGTGGTTACATAAACTCTGCTGAAATGTACCAGCATGATAAATGTCTTTTTTGGGGGGACAACAGGAAGCAGAAGTGTTTCCTGTTTACATTCTGTTTATTTGTACCAAAGGTCAGATGCTATTACCAGTTATTCCTTCAAATTCATATTTCTCCACTGTCTAGGGAAAATGTCTAATTTTCTTAGTATTTTAAAAAATATACAATATAAAAGTTGTAAGGCAGCTATGCTTTGCAGCATGAAAACATTCCTGTAGTGAGAAGATGGACAAAAAGAGTGCCTTGACCTTGTTAAATTTGTTGTTTTGGGTCACCTCAACTCCACTGGGCACCTGAGTCGCACACTGCCAGTTACTACAGCTTCATAAGTGATACCAGTTTATTCAGGATATTTTCATCAGATGCCTGCCCACTAATCTGCCAGCATAGGGATATGGTGGGGGTAAGTGGATGAGTTGGACTGGACCTGTGTCTTCTAATAGGATGTCCTTTGAAATGTCTCACTTGGCCTTATCCTTGTGACTTTCTGCCTGCTGCACAAAATGCTTAACACTAGGATTGTCCTGTCATCTCTGATGTGACTGTACGCTCATCACAATTTCATAACTAACAAATAACAGCAGTGAACAGCCCCAATATACATCCATTTCTGTTGTGAAGCCTCAACACATTCCTGGAAGCACAGACATACAATCACTGAAACCTCGAGTCCCACAACAGGTAAAATCTTAGTGCCCATGAGTCTGTTTCTCCTTCTACTTGATAAAATATTAATTTCTGTTTTATTTCCACCCCATACCTCTAGCTGATTTACTTTAGATATCCCCTGTGCTGCAAAACTTTTCCAAAAGCAATCTAGCCTTTGTTTAAAGTAATAATCTTCTTTGTTAACCCTGGATTGTTCCTCTCTGTTTTTAAAATGTGCAGTGCAGCTCTCTTGTTCTTGTAACATATTTTAAAATGCTGTTATGTTGAATTTGGGGAATCCTTTCAGGTACTTGAAAATTTTTGTAGTCCCCTATCAGTTATGTTTTACAAAGGATTTAAGGTATTCAGTTTCTTTAATCCACCTGTAACATAGCTTCTGCTGGAGACTATAAAAGATGAGTTTGCTGCTCTTTGGATGGTTTCTCTCCTGACTGGGCTTTTGCAAGGAAAGAAATCTCCAGAAATATCCACAGTAGTCAAGACTGGTATCTCATTAACCATCATCAGAAGGATATGGTAACCCTGCATGTGATGCTATAATATGTATCTCAGCAGTTGTCTGTATTTTAATGCTTTCCTTAACTGCTTTCCTACATTTAGATTTTCTACTATAACTTTTCTAGAGTTATTCCAAAATTATTTACTACACATGCTTTTATCAGTCCCCCCACACACACGCTAGTATGTAGATTCCCCTGTAGTTTGTAATGTCAACACTACTGACTGCATAACACCTA
>NC_056748.1:819721-837221 GCF_019279795.1 Protopterus annectens | reverse complement strand
CGTCCTACTAATTATCCCTTTTTAACAGCAAGTTCTGTTCTGGACTCGACTATAAACTAAACCAGACTTTTTTTTCAATTAGAATTCACCCATACATTTCTCTTGGCCTATCTCTATGGTAAGGATGTCGGTCTCTAAACTGCAGTGCAAACTTCTGCTTGGCCTAATACCACTCTATTATCTTTCCCTCTTTAGTTATTTTTCCCAAAACCTTGGTTCTTTTGCTGATGTTCTGCAGTAAATTCTGACTACTTCTTGCCTATTTTCTATACCCCTACTTGCAATCATCCCTATCAGCAGAATCTTCTTTCTCCTTTCTTGTGTTGGCTTAGTTCTTAGAATACTTTTTGCTGCTTTATGAATATAATATTCTGTATGGTTATTATTATTTTCCTCAAGGATGTGAATCCAAAATCCTCCTCTCACTGTAGTTCTTGAACATCCCCATGTCATTATCATCCCTTTTCCCATTGATTTATTATCTTATGCTTGTGTTTGTACAGAAGACATGCCTTAAAAATGGTGATGTTCAGAGCATGTGCTAACTGAAATGGGTTAGCAGTGCTGAATATAACAAAACATAAAAAAGTTTTTTTTTGGCTAGCTATGGGCTCCCCCTATAGCTGTGGGCCTAGGCAGCTGCCCACATCGCCCCATTATAATCTTCCATTGTGCTCTGCCATTAGTAAGTTATTAAAGTGGTATTCACCCCACAGAGAACTGCGTTCACTGAACCAATACACATCACTTACTGAAAAATCTATAAATCATAGTGGTGATTGCCTATACTCTTTATATGTTGCTACACTGTGGAACTCTCTCCCAAGTGGCATCAGAAATATCTTGTATATAACTTAAAATCTCATTGAGAACAGACCTGCCATTAAGAAGGTCCTGTACTTGTAATACTGCCATTGCTAATTATATCCCTTCTATATTTTAAAATCCCAATGAAATCATGCCTGTCAGTAAAACAATCCTGCCCCTGCACCCGCACCATTACTAAGTCCTCTCCTTCTGCAGCCAAATAAGTATAATAAAATTCTCATAATTCATTTCCTGATTACAAGTCTCAGATGAATAACCATTTGGATAGAACATACATCTGCTTTACTTGCTGCCTGTTTTCTAAAGTTTCATTGTGACTATAAACATAAGCTGTAAACTAATGTTGAATGTTTTGCAGATATGTATGACTTTGGCATGCTGTAAATACTATGTAGTATACTTAAAGTGGTGATCACCAGTTAAATTATACATAGCTCAGTGTTATGTATTATATTTCTATTTCTAGCTCATGCTAATTGCCTGTGCACATGTATGTAATATGAAGCAGGCCTGAGAAGAAAGAGGGCTGTACCCAGTTGAACTTTCCCGGTGATCAAAGGAAAATAAATAAATAAACATATAAATAAATGTCTGGAATTACTGACTAATTGTAATCCTCAAAGATTTACTAGAAAAATCAAACCGTTTACAAGGGACAGGTTAAAATATAAGGGAAAAATCAATGACATTCTGCAAAATCAGGACAGTTGACTGCTATGTTCTTCAGGCATGAGCACTCTGTAGGCACTGTCAGAGCATAGTTCCTCTTGGCAGTCCAGCCTCCCAGTGGATGGTCACCTTCATAAAATTTAGGCACTTGGAAACCTATATCTTCTCTGGTTTGCAGGCAAAAATGCAAATTTTCTGTACTTGCCTTATGTTCAAGCTCTACTAACCTTTGTTCCAGTTGTTCACATTTAAAATCTTGAGAGGCTATCTTTAATTTGGATTCAGCTAACTTGGCTGTCAGCACCTGTACCTACATCTAAATGCTCATTCAGTACACATTCAGTCTACTCCAGTCTCTTATTGTTTGATTTTATATAATCTTTCAACTGGCCCTGCAACTTCAATATTTCATTGCATATTTAGCCTATTTTGTTTTAAAAGGTAGCATATCCATAGTTCCTGAATTTGTCAAAGTGCCTTTCTCTGCCTGTACTTCAATTTAGCCATACAGCGAGAACAGGTGCTGCTGTCTCGGACTTTACTATTTCTTTACTAAGTTCTTTTTTAACCTGGCATATAAATATGAGTAACTGTCAATGCCAGTGTTATTGGTTGTATTTATTACTTAAATTTGCACTGGCTGCCAATATTACCAATTCCAGGATGAGGAACTATGCACACCTATGGTGCTCCATGAGACCCCATATTGGAAATCCAAGCAAATCTAATCTTAAACATATTTCCCACTAAGTATCTGTTTATGCTAATACAGTCTGATCATAATATTTTATTTATTTATTACATCACCTGTAACTACTGATTCTCCATCTATATTTATCAATTTCATTTAAATTATTTGCCCTATCTAATTTTCCAGGTAAAATGCACTTCCCCTTGCTGTGACTTTTTTATATTTTATTTATTAAGCTGTTTGTTATATGTATGCTTCTGTTGCACAGCTGGTCCATGTTTAATTTTACTGAAACATTTTTTTTTTATTTCCCATGAATTACTCAGGCCCCTGCTCAGGAATAGTGTTTCTCCTGAATGTATAACTTTCTGCCCAGATGTAGATTTAGCAGTAATTGTTAAGGGTATTCAACTGTGCCATGATTTTGATGTAAGCAAAACATTTTAAACATGCAGGGTAATTGTTTCGTTTCTATTGACATACTTGTCATTTAATTAATTTTCTGCTTTGTGTAAAATCATGCAACAGGAGAAGTAATTTAATAGAAGTAGTGTTTATTGTGCATTTAATTAATTAATTAATTAATTAGAATGCAATCGTTAAGTTCATACTGTCATGTAAATACATATATTGTATTCAAAATTCACAGATAGTTGTGCATTTGTAACATTTGACAAATTAGTAGATTCTTTTAACAGTACAACTCAGATGCCCTTACTACAGGCATCTATTTCTAACATGAATATTTTTTTTAGGAATCAGGACTGTGTAGCTGTGATAAATTGTGACAGGTGATAAACCCAAACTATGTGTTAGAAAGTCAAAAACTAATTAGCATACTGCATCACAAGAAGTCTGTTAGGAATACTTCTTCAGCAAATGCACAGAAAATATAGTGATAGCAGCAAAAGCAACAAGAGACAGCAAGCCAAGTTGTAAAACAAAGCTGATCATTTTTTTGCATGTTTTATTACAAGAATAATTATAAGCACATATTTTATCAGAGGAAATCTGAGGTGCAACAAGACAGGGGGAGAGAAAGAGAGAGAGGAAATTAAATTATCTGGATCAGTAGTGTAGAAAAAAGGACAGCCTGCTAAGTGTAAGATGCAACCAGTATTATAGATAAAAAGAGATGATCATGAAGGTGGTGAGGAAAAGAACTGCCGAAACAGTGAACTACCTCATTTCAATTATCTTTATAAGTGGTCGTTTGTGCAAGAGATTGTATAGTTATATAAGAAGAAAAAGAAATTGTTTAATACTTAAAAGAAGTCTCCTTCTACTTCCCTTAAGCAAACTAGTAAAGAGCTTAAGGGGACCTTTAGCAAGTTCCACATGAACACAGGGAGAACATGCAGACTCCACATAGAAACCACCCCAGTTAAGAATTGAACCAGGGAACCTCTTGCTGTGAGACAATAACACATTCTGTTGTGTCACTGTGCCACCTTTCAAAAAAAGAACTGTAAATCTTACTTTAACTATGTCGTGATATTAAGAACTACCACCAAATAATGTCTGGTGGCAGTCCACAATAATGCTCTTACACTCTGACCCAAATAAAATAGCTAATATCCTAGCTGAGAAATTTAGTGCAAATTTTACACGATCCTTAGTTATAGCTCTCCACAGATTTCACAGTCCTAACTCCCCCTTTAGTTGCTATTGAGCAAGTTCTCACAGCCTTCTCAAAAGCTAAGCATGCCTCACCCCTATGCTCTGATACCATACCAGGTTGCCTGGTTATCACTGCCAAATGTGGCTTATCTAAACTCTTACTTAACCTCTTAACAATTTAAGCTGCTCCACTGCTGATACATCTAAAGGCTGGAAAACAGCCACTGTAAGGTCATTATGCAAGAATGGCCAAACCATGGACCCTGGTAACTATAGCCTTATTAGTCTCAACTAACCTCATAAAAATGGAGCTACACTGAATGGGAAATAGGAAATTTACACTGGACCTGGCCCCCATGTCCCTTATGGACAGAGGTAGCTTATAAATGCCTGGCACTCAATGTCCTGTTTGGATACTGGACATCACTATTCTTTCAGGAAAACATGGCTAGAGTTAGAAATGCCCCCTGGGTCTTAGCCTACTAACAATCTATGAATCTATATACTAAGTCCGAGATGGCCAGTTCCTGGAATATTCACTTTTCTCCAAGGTACCGTGATCTTGGATCTGGTATATATAAGTTCAGAGGGTATGACTCCCTGCAAAAAGAAGTTTAAACAAGAGTGATGTTCAATATTCCCTCTTCTCCTGGGTTTTTGCTCTTTTTGGCTGGCGGCTAGCATTCAGCATTTTGAATGTAGACATTTAGTAAGGAGCTCTACTATACCCTTAATTACTCACCTTTAAGTTCCTTTCAGTATACTGTCCCCCTTACTTAAATTCCCTTAGCTGTAACACAGTCATACTCTTCTGGTAACCTTATCCATCAAAAAATAAAATAAAATAAAGTAAAATAAAATAAAATGCGTATATTTATATATATATATAGAGAGAGAGAGACTCACACATACATTCTGTGTATTATATGATCTTTTGCAGTGTGATATAATCTTCTGAATGGTTCCAGAATGTGAAATGCACTACTACAATTTATATTAAGTATGTATCATGTCACCTGGTGATTCATATCTGCTACATGTGCTGCTATAATATCTCCTAATATTGTACATTATGTTCCTTATCTTATGAATACATTTATACAATGTTCTATTTTTGTCTAAGCATCTTATGTAAATGTGTTCACCTAAACTGTATATTCTGTATGTATATTTGGTGTAATATATACTGTATACTGATTGTTACTTTTCTGGAAATTTCCTACCTGATGCTCTAGTGAAAAGGGGTTGCCTATCCAGTCAGATTTTCCTGGTAAGCTAAATGACTAACAAGCTAACTAGCTAACTACCTAACTGACTGACTGACTAACCTGAACACAAGACAGAAATATAGTAAAGTATATAGCATACATATAAACAATTATAAATTATCAATTGAAATATAAAGTGCAACTTACTACACAGAGACCTAACATGATGTCTACAATGTTATTTCAGATATTGAAATATAAAATGATTATATAAGGTACCTAAAAGTTCAACACTGAAGCAAGCATTTTTAAAGTATAAGCCAACATCTAGAAACAGAAGGAAGAGTAAACCAAGAGGAAAGTAAGAAGTACATGGCAAGTCAGGAGTGGGCACAGAAATGCTAACAGAGGGATAAAGATTTATGATGCATACATACTTTATCTCAAAAACAGATAAGGTTATAAATGCTTCTGGTGTTATTGGGATGATCACCATGAACATACATTGTATAATAGTAATAGAAGGGACCCAAGAACAAGGCCTTGAGGGGTGAGACTCCTTCTAGTTACTTCCAGTAAGAATGGATGCATTTGTATAAGCCAGTTCCAACCAAAGATGTTCAAGCTTCCTTTAAACAATTTCTTTTAAAGGATGCTACACATGCTTTATCATACAACAGTCTGACTCTTTGTCAAGTCTGTCAACAACTGCTTCTTTAATTTCTTGCAAATTACTGTTCCTTACTTCAGTAATGCTGTCTAGCCATTCTAGACTTTCCCAACCCTTCTTGTTTTGTCTTCAGTCTTTTTCAGCTACAGTGTCTTCTTTAGGAAATCCTATCTTCCTATCATCTGTCCAAGGTACTTTTGCTCTCAGACCTTCTAGTGAATAGTTGGGGTTTATCTCCATAAATATTACAATAACTTGTATCGATTTTTGACCAATGTTTTTATATTATGTCTAATTTGTTATAATGACTTAAACTGCAGTTGTTTTTGTTTTATTTTTGAAGACTGTAAAATTACTGTTCTTAAAAGGTTTTGTAATAATGTGCAGCTTTTCTTCCCAGGCCTCAGCTGAAAATGGACTTCCACCCAATCAGACTTTCCCAGTAATCAAATGTCAATAAATAAATAAATAAATAAATACATATTGGCTGATTTAATATTCTTGCAGACCACAGAATTCTCAAAAGTTTTCTCCAATACTACAGTTCAAAATCATCAATTTTCTAATATATAGCCTTACTTATAATCCAGATGTCACTGTCATATAGTACTGGAAAGCTATTGCTCTGACTATATGGACATTTGCTGACAATGTGATGTCTTTGCTGTTTAAAATTTTATCCACATTTGCTATAACTTTCTTTCCAAGAAGCAAGCTTCTTTTAAGTTCATGGTTGCAATCACCATCTGTACAGATCTTTGAGTCCTGGAAATTCAAATTGGCTGCTGCCTCCACTTCTCTGTATATTTGGAAATAACTGATAGGGCTAGACAACATAGTTTTAGCTTTTTTAATGTTGCGTAGCAAGCCAGATTTTGCACTTTGTATGTCAAAAGGCTCTTCAACTCTTCCTCCTCACCTTCAGCTATGAAAATTATATCATCTGTATATTTGAGTTTGTTAATATTTCTCCTGGCAAGAGCAGCCACAGTGGTGCAGCGGTTAGTATTGCTACCTCACAGCAAGAGGTTCTTGGGTTCGATCCTCAGCTGGGGTGCCTTCTGTGCGGAGTCTGCATGTCCTCCCTGTGGTCGTGTGGGTTTCCTCCGGGTGTTCCGGTTTCCTCCCACATCCCAAAGACATGCTGTAGGCAGATTGGACACTCTAAATTAGCCCTAGGTGTGAGTGTGTGCATGTGTGTGCCTTCTGTGGAAGGTTGGGCACCAGGCTGGCAACTCAATACTGTAAAACTCCACTGCCAATCATGAGCGGACAGGTGATTCACTGTGGCAACCCCTAACTGGGAAAAGCTGAAAGAAGAAGAAGAATATTTCTCCTGGCAGCAGTGACTCCAACACTGCATTAATCTGTCCCAACATTTCACATGATCTATTCAACATATACATGAAACAAGTAGAATGACGTTATCCAGCCTAATCGGACATTTTGTCCCTGTCTTGAACCAGACAGTTAGTCCATATTCAGTTCTAAATGTTGCCTTTTGTTCTCTAAAAAGATTCCATAGGAGGCAAATAAGCTAGCCTTATCTTCATGCCTTTTAAGGACTCACCACAGTTAGTTATGGTCCATACAGTACAATACTGTAAATATACTATATTTATTATACAATACTGTAAATATTGTATGCATAAATACTGTACATGTACATACTGCATACGGTGATACTGTATTGTCATTGCAAAGTTTTTTTTTTAACTGCAAGTGGAGTAAAGGGGTTTGAATATGTATAAGGTCTCAGAAAACATACTATGTGCATAATTAGCATAAAAACACAAAAGTGGAACATAATATGCATAGATAAAATGCATTATCATGGAACAAGTGGATAGAGTACTATCGATAAGGAGAGAGAGAGAGGACACAGGAACAGGCTGGATGTAGGAAGATTCAAGATTTGTATCCTCTGTCTTCCACAACATGTCAAAAGCTTTTGACACAGTTTCCCATCAAAAACTACTAAACAAACTATCCACCATACATTTCACCCAATCATCCATCTCATGGTTCCATGGCTACTTGTCAGAATGCCATCAAGCAGTCACGTGGAAAAATTAGATCTCAACACTGCTGCCTGTCATAGTAGGTGTCCCACAAGGCTCAGTTCTTGGGCTGCTACTTTTCACCATCTTTACAAACAAAGATAGTACTGCATCACAACTAGCAACAATTGTACGATATGCAGATGATGCTTCACTCATCTGCACAGCTCACTCCCTCCCTGAACTCCTGGACAGAACCCAAACAGCCTTCACACATAGAGCAGTATTTTAATGAAAACCAACTCATACTAAGCCCAAACAAGAGAAAACACATGCTTTTCTCAAACTCCAAAACTCTTGAGCCTCATCTCCCTTTTTTCATCCCTTCCTTTAATACCAAAATTGAGCCTGTTGACAATGACAAGCTACTAGAATTCACAATTGACAGCTCACTAAAATATGATAAACCCATAGCCTTTTCCATTAAAAAGGTCCACACCAAGCTTGGCTCACTGTACATAGCCAAACCATTCCTCACTCACACCTCCAGACAGTCTATAGCTAGAACACATCTGCTATCCACTCTGTTGTATGCTTCTCCTGTTTTCATAACTCTCAGAGTATCAGACCTAACCAAATTAGAAGCCTGTTACCATAAAATAGCTATATTTGATACTAACCTCCCTAACAGAACACACCACTGTTTAGCTCTCCAACAACTAAAATGGATTGAACTATCAAATCTGCTAGCACTCAACCAACTTACAATTGTCCACTCCATCGTACACCAACCTGACAACTGCCCTGCCCTTAAAAAGTATTTCAACTTTACTCGGCCAGTCAAACCCTACGATCATCCAACAAGCTTTTATTAAAAGTCACTAAAACCAACAATAGTTTCTGCAGCTCTCTGTTCGCTAACCAAATAGCAAAAACCTGGAACTCCATTCCCCAGTGTATACTCAACACTACTGACTCTTATAAATTCAAACGTCTTCTCAAAGATCATCTAGTCCACACTGTTCCTTCCCTTCACTGCTCTGAAGGTGTCTGTGCTGGAGGCTGGGTGCCAGGGCCAGCTGGCCCCACAAGGTTGTCCATTCTGTGCTCAATCTGGTGAAGATTACATTCATAGCTCATATGAGCAATCCTGAGCACCATGGCTGGTAGTTGATCCTGGGTGACTACCGCCCTCTGACACCGATCCCGGGGAGGAGGGGGTTCCATCCCCTGAGGCGGTTCCACCTGAAGGTGATGCTGGGCCAGCAGAGGGGGCACCACTGGCTTGAGTCCCAGATGTGCTAGGACCCAGTGCCATGGCTGGCTGAGGTAGGGTAGGCAGATAAGCAGGAACCGGCCTACCATGATGCACTGTGGTTATGGACGTAAAGCAACACATATAGGTTAGTTATGAAAAAAAAAAAAAAACATTTTTAGTAATAACAGCATGCCAGGCCATTGGAAATAACCCCATTACATTTCAATGCATATTATGTGAAACTCAGCAATAAATAAAAGAACAGTCAGTATATTAACAGCATGCCAGTAACAGTTATGGAATAAGGCCAACAGAATAGGTAATTCAACAAGATATGTTAATATGCAACCATTTTAATATGTAACAATAATAAAACACATGCCCCAAAATAAAGTTTATGGAACAGCATATGTTAATACTAAACCATAACCAATGAATAACAATAATAAATATATGAAGATAAGGGGTGGGGAGAGAGAGAAATACAGTCCATTAATACCATTATAGGCTATATAGTTGACAACAGTACTGCTATCTACTGTACAGGTCTATCCTTTCTTTAGGTGTAAAAGTGCCCTGTAGCTGCTGTAGCACATACATACCTCTCAAACTATCCGCATGGGGCAGTATGGGCCAAGCAATAACAACTGCAGGTACACAACTACACAGAACACTTGGACATCGGGTGTACCTATATAACTACCAAGGTGTACTGTGGGTTGATGTAGTGTTACTTTGCTATTTACATAATCATGTCAATGATACATCTGTGACACAGGGATTACGCACTAGTAGTTACATTCTGTGACAGTGTGACACTTGAGAGACATGTATGAGTACAGTACAGAGTAAACAGCTATCATGCCTTGCTTGGCAGGCATGGGGATAGAATCCAATAGCAGTGACTGCAGAGGACATCTGGATCAAATGTATTTATTGACTGTAAGAGAAGAAAACCAGCAAGAAAAAGAGGAAAAATAAACCATAAAGAAAAAAACCTCAGTTTGAGACCTTCACACGTGTGAGTTCAAAAAATGCAGTGTAGTCATAAAATCCAAGAAAATTTATTGTAATCCACTCCGTCAATCACTTTCATACCTCCACACTTATTACTGGGACTTCATCAGAAAAAAACATAGTATAGATACAACATCCTTATAAAACCTACCCAATTAACTAATATTGTCAACTCATCACATTTTAAAGATATATGCTACTATAAAAACTTTGAAATAAGATTGTCATGTTACTTTTATATACCCAAAACAATTCCTGCATCTCATGCCAATAAAATTATATATACATACACACACCTATTGGAAAATAAAAATGTATGTTAATTTAAATACTGAATACATTCTAAAATATATGGTTTACACATGTACCGTTAATAAAAGTTCATACTTGTATGTGACTGCTAAAAATGTAGATATGAGCATAAAAGGCTCAGTTTCAAACAGAAACAATACATTTTAAAACCATGTCAGGGAATCAAAAATGGTAGAGAAATATATCATACCCTTACTACTTGAATGAATACTCAATTAGCCCCCTAATGCCTATTCTAACTGGCAACTTGAGAAATCACAATTCTAATGCTCTCTTATTTAGAATAGGGAGTATGGAAATGTTCTCATTTAAACCTGGGGGTTGGACAGCATTTAATCTTACTTGCCATTGGAATTTTTTTATTTCTAGCATTTCCCACCATCCACCTCTAGGGTCAACAGGTAAAACCTCTAAAATTCCAAAATTAAATCCAGTATAGTTTGGGCATTCGATGGTATGTCTAAACAGTGCATTGTTAGTGTTTGCCTTCTGTATTGCATACAAATGTTCGTATATTCTCTTCTTTAGTCGTCTCTCCATTTTGCCTACATAGTACTATCCACATCCTTTACAGGCCACTATATAAACAAGTCCCTTGGTATTGCAATTTCCTCTAAGTAGATTAACCACAAATGGTGTACGTCAAAGGGTAATAGTCCTTCCTTTCCAAATATGCTCACACTGCCTACTGGCACCACAACTTAACTGTGATGCTCCTACTTATATGTTGTTCAAAAAGAGATTTACAAATTCTCTCTGTTTTATAAATAAAATGTGGTTTGTTACCTACAAAATTCAAAATCTCGGAATTCCCTTTAAATACCACCCAGTTTTTCATAATATCCTTAATATTATTACTATTAGAAGTGTAGGGTATCACCATCTCCCTGTTAAGGTCTATAGTGTTTCCTGGGGTGTCCTCCCCATTCTTCAGTCCACTGGTGCTACTCAACAGGGGTTTGTACCTGTTTCCCCATCCTGTTTTTATCTGTCCACACAAATCTTTCACTAACAATACATTACAATACATTTTCTTGGATTTTATGACTATGCTGCATTTTTTGAACTTGCACGTAAGAAGGTCTTAAACTGAGGTTTTTTTCTTTATATTCATTGACTGCAGCAACTTTTAACAGACACTCCAGGCATACAGCCATATCAAAGTTTACATGTTTTATTTATTTTATTTTATTATTATTACACTTATTTTCTTTATTTTATGCTGTATTTTCACATTCTTGGTCATGATTGTAACAGTCTGTGACATCTAAACACACAATAATTTACTTATAATATGTCCTACCTCACCTATTTACCTGTAGTTCCTCTGGAGAGAATATCTGTAAACATTACATGACTAATACTGTAATATTTAGAGCTACACAGCACTGGATTCGAACCCCGGTCTGTGTGTGTGGCAAAAATGTACTTCATACAGAGCATTTAGCAAACTGAGGTACTGAGTCGCTGCTGATTACTGACTGATATTTGCCTAGAACGCATCTGGCACCAAAATATGACCTGGTAATAGTGGTACAGTTTTATACTTGACTGCAGTGACAGTTGAACACACATGCATGAAATTCAAACATGACAGAGATACTAGGTAAACTATACATTACTACATAGAATGCAGGTGTACACAATACATTGTTAGTGTGTTGAAATATTTGTGAAGTCAACAAACATTATCTGATTATGGGTTATTATTTGCATTCTACAACTAGTTCACTGTTATACCTGACTGCAGCACTGTACCTCACCGCCTGAATGCTTGTAGCTGACATGCAATGGTGAAAACAAGACAATCCTGATGTATACAATTTACCTTGGTGTTATTGCTATTGTTTCATGTGTTGTTGCAGACCAGTTGTCATAAATCATAATTCATTTGTTATAAAACATCTCTGAATCTACACTTTTTGCACAACATACTTTATTAGATATACCTTCATGCAGGTTCTGATATTATTTCGTGTTTGTATTGCAGAACAGTTGTCATAACTGATTTCTTGCAAAACAGCCCTACTTCCACACTCATTGCACAACAGACTTTATTAGAGATACCTTCATGCAGTTACTAGTATAGTTTCAAGTTTTTATTGCACAACAGTTGTCATTATGCAGGTGTTGCAGTGCAACTGTAATTCCACACTTATTGCACTACAAACTTTATTGCATATACTTTATTACAGTTAATGCTTTAGTCTTCCCTGCTTATGGCACTACAGCTGGCACTATGCACTTATTGCAGTACAGGTGTAAGTCTACATTCAATGCAATACAATCTTAACTGTATATACTTAATCACAGTTGATGCTTTACTCTTTCCTGCTTATTTGACTGTAGATAACAAAATACATCTGTACTCACCACACTCACAGGGCAACCTGGCTAAGAACCTGGCATGTGCCTCAAGGTTGTGAGCTCTCTCCTCTGCAGCTGTTGGGAGAGAAGAATACCATTATGCATACCAGTTTAGCAGACATTCAGATTAGATATTGGTGGTACAGAGGTGAAAGTACTTGCATACATGTGGGACATCCTCTGCCCGAAATTCTTGGACCCAGGTGTCAGAGAGATCACCCTTATATTTCTTCAGATAATTGTGGTGGTGATGACACTGCTCACCTGTGTGGGGAGACTAGTTGCACTGGTGAAGTCCCTTGCCAGCTGGTCCCACCCTCCACCTTGCATTCTGAGCCCTGGTAAACTCCCTGCAGAAGCCAGCCTTTATGGTATTTTACAAGGGGTCTGACTATGAACCTGGACTCCAAGATGTTCCAACCCTGTGCCTGAAAGTGCGAACCTTCACCAATGCCTGTCCTAGTATCCTTCAGAGACAGAACTCTGATTATGCTGTATTCCCACCTAATGAGCTTAATATTGCCTGTTTTCCCACCCTTACACACCACTGAGAAATATTTAAAAATGCAGCATGTCACTTAGCACCACACAAACCAGCACAGCTTAGCCAAGCAGTGCTTAGCAGTGCTTCATGGTGTGCAAACACCCTAAGCAGTGCCAAGCAGTGCATTAACATTAACAGCCGTTATTTTGTTTATGCAGTGCTTAGTAGGCCTTAGCAGGTCTTAGCAGAACATTTCTGCACACAGCAGGCCAGTATTTAAAAATAACTTGCATAATTTGTATTTCGAAAAAAAAATGCTAACCTGCCCTTCCATGTATCCAAACCCTGCACCTACTGTGCTTGAGGTCATAACTCTGCCCATTTAGCTATGTAGAATTATGTTATACCTTTAAATATACCTCTAAGCTACCTTTAAGTAGTGCTAAGCAAACCCGCTCAGCTACGCTCATACTTGACCTTTATCTGAATAATTAAATACATCCGCTTTCTATTTTTAGATGTCTGGCATGTGTCTCAGCACTGCTTAGCACTGCTGAGCTCCACGGCATGCAAACAGGCTTTTTAAAAAAATTAATAAAATGAAGTTACATTGATATAATTCAATTGGACAGTAAAGGGAATGTGTTACTCATCTGCAGACACAGTTAGCACCACACTCCCTACACCAATTCATTTACTGTGTCCCACGTCTCTTCCTCAGCAACGCATCATGATTAATATGCATGGCATGCTGCCGAGAGGGAACCATGTATATGGATATGGTAACATTCCTTGTAGGCTTTCCACTATGCCTACACAGAGATTATTAAATTTAGGTAACTAAGCATATATTCACCATGATATCAGAGTTTAAATCACAGGAAATATTTAAAATAACATTGAAGGACAAGCTCAAACAAATAAAGAAAAACAATATCTAAACTAAGCTTCACTATATTCCTGACTGAATCTAAGAGAATCACTATTCCCTAATAACTTACTTAATAGAGGAAGGTAGATGATGTGGTGAACGGTTCTTGTTGTCAGGCTCAAGACAGAATACAAAATACTCAGTGTCACTAAGAGACTTCTCAAAATAACATCTAAAATATTACTTCTGAGATACTTGCAAAATGACATCACTTCTGGTCATCCAACTTCTAGTTCCCATGCAAAACCCCCTTTGCTGGAAGCTGGCAGGAGTTAGCAACTACCTGTAAAAATACACAAACAAGGGCTTTTGCTCAGATCTCTGGCAGATGCTGGAAGTCATAAAACAACTAGATACCACCACACTTCTAGAGTAGTAATTAGTTCACCCCAAAGTTAATACAGAAAGCTTCCTAGTACAGACTTTGTGTCTCTGGCTGCACTGAAACCTGTGAGATAGCATCTTTATGGCCTAGCCTACAAAGTGATTTAATTTCAGATATTTCTAAAAGTTTTCTGAACTGAGGTTAACCTCCTGTCTGCCAGTTTCCTCTGTTAAAACATGTACATTCAGTAGGGCACACTGTGGATACATTTCAAACACAAGCACTTTACAAATACCTTTTCAACACAAACATCTGTACAAATCAGTTTGATATGCACATGACATAGAGTTATAATACATTTGTAACACCGGCATCTTGTATGACGTACAGTTCTAGTACATTTGTAACACAAGCATCTTGTATAAATCAGTTTGATATTTACAAATGACATAATTATTTCCACAATTTCAAGTAGCTATGCTGGCAGTACCTCCTTTTGTCACAATTCTATTATCTTTATTTATTTTCTATTTCACGTTTCCTCTTTTCTGCAAATAGGTTACATTTTGGCACTACCTCTTTACCTCTTTTAATCTTCTTAATATCTGACAAAGGCCTAATTGTTTTACTGCTGTGTAGCTGAGCAGATAAGAACTTTTGACTTGCAGGACATAAACTTTTTGCCCAAACTGCATTTATTTGGTTTGGCATCTGTCTGGAAGCATTTCAGTAGTAGTCACGGTTGTTTAAAATGTTAAGAGTGCACTTTAATGGTCACACATTTTTATCTATAGCTTGGCTTTATCTGACTTTAGAATATTTTAACCACTTTTTGATAGATGCATACAAATGTATAAGCATGTTTATACTTCTGATGTAGGTTTCTATGTCTAGTTTTTATCACTTGCATTGCTATGAATAGAGTACACACATGTATTGTCCTTTCTGAGGTTTTGTTTTCACTATATGAAGTTAACTATTCTGTCACACTATTCATTTTTTCTGTAATCTGCAGAGTGTTTTCCTTCTTTCTTTTGTCTTTTTTATTGCTTCATTTTTATTAATTTTGCTCCAATGAATTTGTATTGCTTTTCTGTTGATGTACACATAACTGTAAAGTGATTTACCCTTTTGCAATTCACACATTTTGCCCTACAGAGGGCAAGTATTTCTGTGTGGCTACTTACCACCACAATTTCTGCACCTTGACACTACTTTGTTTTAGTCTTAATTTAAAACATGTCTTTTACTATTTCTTTATTTTATTTGCTGTTGTAGCTGTCTTTTCGGTAATTACTCTGCTGTATACTGTCATTATATCTTTGAGTCCTAGATATTCACATGCTACTTAAATCTCAGTTTGTCTTTATTCTGTGAGGGCAAACTTTTCTTAATGGATTTTTATTGGTTCTTGAGATGAGGGTGCTCACCAGTATCTTTATCTGTCCATCAGAGTTCACATACTACATATATAGATCAGAAACTAAACTATATGTAGAGCATAGTAGGTAATCTCTCTTTGTAGGATTTCAGACTACTATAGCTTATTTCTCATTTTGTTTTGTGCGCCTCTTCATCAATAGATAATAATCCTTCCAAGCAGAGCAGTCATTTTTGTCATTGTTTCATACATCTTGTCTCTGTTTTGAACAACATTTAACCCATCTATTTTTTAGTTGTTTTTAGTAATTTAAAGTTGATTGTAGTGTTCATTCTCCTGGGCAATTTTCCTATTATCTCATAATTTATTTTCATGCTGCATATTTCTGCAGCCTATTGTACCTCTTCTTCTCAATACAGTCAGTAAACTCTGCCATGGACATACTACTGAGGTGTAAACATTTGTACCCCCAATAAGGTCTGCTGGATTTACATACAGCCAGAGCCCATGGTATGTTTCTTTTTTTTACCATGGACATTGGCTTCTTATACGAAAATCACATCTATCCTTGTGACCAAGAAAGACATGGAAACTTTTCTGTTAATAGTATCAGTCTGTGGAGAGAGAAGAGATGTTTGCAACAGCCTGCAGTGGAGGAGCAGCAGTCAGGCTGCCAGAAATTGCAGTGACTGATTGATCACTTCAACATAGTATTTCATTTAGGTAAGACTTTTACATCAATGCCTCACATCATACCTAGATCAGAGTTGCCTTGTTCTTTGTCTAACTTCACCACAGCTGTACATGTGAGTCTGATGACTATATTTATAGTTGTACTGAATTTCTTCTGTTTTTCTTTCTTTCTTTCTTTCTTTTTTTATGGAAGTGACAGAAGCATTTTTCCCCTTTTTGGCTTAAATTAGAAGGGTATGGGCTACTGCCAGTGTGTGTGCATGTGTTGAATGAACGTAATTGTATACGTGTGTGTGTGTGTGTGTGTGTGTGTGTGTGTGTGTGTGTGTGTGTGTGTGTGTGTGTGTGTGTGTGTGTGTGCGAGTTGTAGATCAGAGTGTGTGTATGCACCTTTAAGAAGCATTTCCAGATGTAGCACGTGCATATAAATACTGAGTATGTGCAGGCAGCAGTGCCATTTTGACAGAACAGCCAGAGTGTTAACATGTATGAGTGCAGTAGTCTGTTTATAACTTTATTTAAGTTTAAGTTACAAAGCCTCATTTCTGTTGTGTTTGTATGTAATAAAGCTGCTTGAACAGAACCCACAAATGTTCGTCTGTTTTATCGTAACCAGACGAGTGACATGGTATCAGAACTGGGACTAAAAGAGCTACTTCTTCGAGCTATGAGATACAGAGTTGAAGGTGAAGGGAGACTAAGCAGGTAGGGTGAAATGGAGCACAGACAGATGAAAAAGGGCCAGAAACAAACTAAAGGTAAAGAAAACTGCACAAATTATTTATTTTGCAAAGAAAATGAAATGGCGGATTTATAAGGCACAAAACGCATTATTAATCAAATGAATAGCACAAAATGTATTAAGCAAATAAAAGGAACAAACTGCATTATTAGTTAATATGTTTGAAACTACGATATTTGATAAAACTAGCAAAGATATTCATATGGGGCTCAGAATTACCTTTGGTTTGCATAACGAGCATGTTTAAAGTAAAATGGGCAGAAGAAAGTATAATGAGCATGATAGATTAAAAGGGCATAAAGAT
>NC_056748.1:817830-819221 GCF_019279795.1 Protopterus annectens | reverse complement strand
AGAAAATGAACCTATGAACCTATGAACCAAATGTTAAATGAAATAAAACTGAAACAAAAATACTTTTAACAGTAAAAGCCCTACACATTAAGAAAAAAATAAACTAAAAACTCTGACAAAATGTTAAATATTTGCTAGGAACTTCAAAACAAGGCAATATCTAGGACCATCAGAAACATACACTTACAGCCTTGGAGGAAAAAAAACTACTGTCCTCAACAACGTCTGTCTAAGAAATCTTTCATACCAATACCCATAATCACACAATCATGGTTTATGTCTATAGTAATACACACTGTTTAGAAGCAACATATAAGATGTTTGACAACTTCACTCTCAGATCACAACCCGTTGCTCTCAAAATTCTTGAACAGTTGTACTTATTTGTATGTCTCTCTTCTTTATCTACAGTCTTACATTACATGCTGGCCTCATCTCACAAGAATGGAAAGTACAATTATTACCCCTGTTCTAAACATATCCAACCCTTTTACTTTAGATCTCTGTTATCCCATTGACAAATTGCCTCGTCTAATGCTAATTATAGAAAAATAATTAAAAATTTTTAATGTTTATTCAGTTTAACAGAACTTATGAAATGTCCATCATGGTTTCTATGACACAGACACTGATCTTAGATCAGTAATGTTCTGCATCTTTAATAACATTGTTGGTGGAAAAATTACATGCGCAGTATTTGTAGACATCTAATAGATCATTATTAATGTTTATCAAAATGTTGAACATACAGCTATGTCACTTAAAAGCTATCTATTATACAGGCCTACAGCACTGACGTACAAAAGCAACTACAGTTTCAGATTACACAGCACTGCCATTGCCACTACGACAATAAACATATTATAAATCCTAATTATGCTAATGCTACATTATTTGGGACATCATATTGACTTAAAAGTACCAAACCTACAGCATTAACAGACCCAAGAGAAACAAAATGCTCATTCTTCTGCACTGTACTTGGCTCATCAGACCACTCATCGAGTACACCTCACTCATCAGCATCTCTCTGACCAGGGAGGAAGTCCACATGAGACCATTTGCTCCAGCTTGAGAGACCACAGAGGTTCCTCACAAAAAGAAGACAGGGAGTAAACAAGTTCTGTATGTACAGTTTCACAGCCCTCTCACTGTACTCTGCTTCTAAAGAGACTGTTGCACAATGATCTATGCCCAACTTACAAGGCATCCTCTGATCCTACACCGGTATATATATATTGCCCATCCAAAAAGCAATGAGCATCAGAAATACGCATTCTGAAGACCTAAACCTCATCTGAAACATAAACCGAACATGTTGGAGGGACAGTTATGTGTCTCAAAGATTACCCCTTCCCTGCAACAGGCTTCCAGTCCTTGAGAAGCACACC
>NC_056748.1:805330-812830 GCF_019279795.1 Protopterus annectens | reverse complement strand
TTTTTTCAGGAATTCTGGGTAAAGCCAAAAATATTGGAGAACAAAAATGCAAAATCAGGAACAGTTTTTAAGTCCTACTCTAATTTACTTAAAACGTTAATAATGGAACAACAGTTTTTGCATCAGAATGCATTTTTTGAATAATAACAAGAATGAATCTCTAATGTCTAGCATTATTGACAGCCTGTAATCCTCAGTGATTTAGCAGACAATCATATTTTTTTTCTGTGTGACATGGCAAAAACCAGGGACGTTCTGCTAAGCATTAGGAGAGTGACGGCTATAAAGTCAGGTCATGACTGAAAAGGGTCTTTGGACAGGGTTACTATCTCATTAGCAAGAAAAACACATTCACAAATCTACTACACAAAACTAGTTTTGTTTTTATGTTATAACCTGTGTGCTCCTAGATGAAACTAAATATCTATCTTCATTTCCCTCAAAAAAATAACAAAGACAGCATGCTGTTTGTAGGGTCTGTCTTTTTGGTTTGTACAGTCATTTACATGAACCCTGAAACTAAAGAGGAAATGTTCTGTAAATTACAAGATATAAGTGCATTGATAGGCCAGGCATGCAGCACTTATGTAAGTCACTAAAAAGAGGGCCTTCACATAGGAGGAGATTGGTAAGGCTATGGGAATTACTTTTCAATAGCCTCAGAGAAGTTTTAGCAAACCATCCAGTGAGTATGAGGGGTCAAATATTGCTAAGGCTATTTTACCATGGGTGGAGATATGCTGATCTTGCCTGAGAACATTATCAGAAAGTGAAATGAACATGTTGAGGAACTGCTAAATACAGAAGACATCTTCCGCTTTGAGGACACTGTGCCAAAAGTAGCTGGTTAAGCTGACTATATTTCTATTATCAGTGTAACTATGAAGTGACAAGGATGTAAACGTTTACTTATCTATTTATTTATTTTTTGTTTTGTGTTATTTTTTGTTTACTTCTTTGTTTGTTAATCATGTAAATGGGCCAATGCTAAGAACATTTTCAACTAAGGTCCAGGTCTTTGATAGGGCAATGTATTGTATCAAACCAAAGAGTCAGCAACATTATTTCAAATGTATAAAGTCATACAACAGAACACTATATGTGATAATTATGGATTTTAGACATATGCAGTCAGTTAGGTGGCTAAACATCTGTTAGATGATAAAACACACAACAGATTTGTAACGAATTATAAACAAGTAATTAAAATGAGTTAAAGTAGATATCTCACTAATTTGAGTAGCTGAGATCTGGTTAGAAATGCTAAATGCACTAGATATTGTTAGGGTTTGTGATTTACTTAATTTGTCAATGTTGTGTCCGCAAGGTGGAGACAGTATCTCTGGACTGGCAAATGGGAGTGATGATCCTATTTTTCAAAAATGGGACAAGCAAATGAGTTTCAGTTATTGGGAGAATCACAGCGTTCAGTCATCCTTAGAAATCCTGCAATAATGTGATGCCATAGGAGACCTCATTAGACATCTAAGTATCTTGTCTAGAAAGAAAAATGTGAATTTGGTCCTGGTTGTGAAACGAAGGATCAGCTCTTTGTTCTTATATGAATAGTTGAGGGCTCATGGGAGACTCCCAGCTCTGTTACCATTTCTTGTGCTCCTGAAGAAGGCAAATGACAGCAGTTTAACCTCTCAACCAGACAATTAGTCTGGGGATGGTTGGAGGTGGTCTTTAGGTACTTCACCCCACAGTACTTAAACAGACAAGCCAGCACATCTGACATGAAATTGGCACCTCTGTCAGTCAGTATTTCTTTTGGGAAACCTACCTTGCTGAAAATCTCTAACAAAGCATTTGCCACTTTTTCTGCCTGAATGGAGGATAGAGCCACCACTTCAGGTAGCATAATCTACTACCACTATGATATACTTATTCCCTGTGAACCTGGGTACTCAGAGGCCCCACAATATCAATAGCTACCCTCTGAAATGCCTCCTCAATCACAGGCAAAGGCATCAAAGGAGCTTTCACCTTGTCTCCTGCCTTGCCTACCTTTTGGCACTGCTCACAGGTCCTGCAATACCCTGTTACATCTCTGGAAATCCCAGGCCAATAAAAGTTCTGCATAATATGTTTCTTGGTATGCTTTATGCCCATATGACATGCAAAGGCAATATCATGGGCTATGGCTAGAAGTGCCAGATGGTAAGCTCTGGGCACTACCATCTTCTGTATTCTCTCACCCTCTAGCCCTCCTTCAGGGGTCCATGCTCTATACAGTAACCCTTTGTCCCAGTATACAGATTCCCCTTTTCCTTGACAATCAGGTGCCTCATCGACTACATCCTTCAGGCCTTGTAAAGTAGGGTCTGAGAGCTGAGCCTGTCTGAACTCTCTCTTGGCAACCCTTACCAGCTCGCCTTCCACAGGAAGTCTTGTATCCTCTGACAGTGGTGCCATACTGTCAGCCTGGGTACTACTACTCACCTCTGCCTTTGCAGTCACTCTGGCCATGGGAACATCAGTACCCACAAGCAGCTGTGGCTCACCTTCAGTCTCACTGATACAGGGTAGCTCCCTCCCTGAAGTAACCACCACACCAGTCCTGGCTTCAAGTCTGCGGTCTGTCTGGGTTGCCCCAGGCTACCAGACGCACATGCTTGTCTTCAAGCCTGACTGTGTCCACTGCATGCACACAAGGTACTGCATTATCAAAATCATTCTCTATCAGGCCATCTGCAAGGATATCCACAAACACACCTACTTGCTGGCTTCCTTTTCCACCCTCTCAGTCAAGGTGAATCTCAGCCAAAGCTATTTAGAATGGGGTCCCTCCTAAAGCTCTGACTGGAGTAGACTGCCCAAGCAAGTAGAGCTCCTCTTCCTCTTTAACCATTGCAGGCTTCACAATGGTTAGGTCAGTGGCTGTGTCTCTCTCAGCAGTGGCCTGTTTCCCATTTACTAAGATAGGAAATAACCTCTTGTGGTAGTTTGGTACCCTTGTTGTCTCCAGACAACTTATTGCTGGCATTCTGTCATTCCTACTTACTGGCTCTTCCACTTTTTGTTCCCCACCTTGCCTCCATGAACATCTATATGCTACATGGCCCCACTGGTTACATTTAAAACATTTAACCCTTGGTCCTGGACATGTAACTGGACTAGTGGCTTCCCCCTGTTACTGGTGGACTATCTTGGGGTGGTTTAGGCTGCCTACCATGGGTTCCCTTACACTCATGAGCAGTACAGTGTATCCCTTTCCTGTGTAGTTATGCCCTGCTTGCTAGGTATAGGTCTCCCTTCTTCCCCACATAATCTGCAGTATTGCATTGCCTATCAGCTAACCAGATTCTCATGTCCTCAGGCAAAGTACTAAGGGCTTGTTCCCTCACCAAAAAGTCTGCCAACCCTTCAAAAGTGGTGACCTGACACCCACTCACTCATCTATGAAAATAAGTGCTTAACTCAGCAATATATTCACACACACTTTCATCTGCCTTGCGTCTATGCTCATGAAACTTTTTTCTATAAGCTTCAGGTGTTAACTTAAAACACTCTAAAAGACAAATTTTAACAGTATTATAATCTAAGCAATCAGTATCAGACAATTTAGAAATAGCAGTTACAGCTTTACAATAGAGTAAGGAGGTCAGGAACTGTACCCAGAGCCCTTGGTCAGCATTATACTGTTTACCCTTTCAAACATATGAATAAAACTATCAAAATTATCACCCACTGTAAACTGTGGAAGAAATTTACTGACCTTTGTGGCTTCTGGGGTTCAATTATTCCCTTCCCCATTACCTCCGTGACCCTAGTGAAGAGTCAGAATCTCCTTTTCATGTTGCCACTGTCTCTCATTCTCCTCAGCTTCCAGACATCGCAGTTTCTCATTTTCCTCAGCCTGAAAATGTCTCAGCTTCTCATTCTCTTCAGCCTAGAGGCATCTCAGTCTCTCTGCTGATTTTATTTCCAAATGTTTGGCCTCCAGTTCAAGTCTCTTTAACTCCAGACAGATGTTTAAGTCTTCTGTGGAAAGGCTGAACTGTACATTTTCTGAGAGTTGTACATCTCCATGGCCAGTCTGGTTGTCCTCATGATTGCTAGTCTGTGATGCAGCTGTGCCCAAGACTGCAGTAATTTCTGCTTTAGTCAGGTCGGCATGCACCAGTCCTTTAGCCTGGCACATTTCTGCCAACTAGCTTCTTGTCAGCTTCCCATACTCCTCTGCTGACATCCTTGCCTGCTCTCCCTGACTAAGTAAGCTAACAAAAATAAATAAATAATTAAAACAACTGTGATATGAAACTCTGAATGTTTACTGTGTGGCTGATTGAGAGCACAAACACCTTCCTTAGTGACCACTGTTTACAGACTACAGGAATTCAATATCCACACCACTGAATCCTAATATGGGGATATCTCACCACTGCCAACCAATTAATGTGTGATGCCCCAGCACTGGCCCAGTAATCAAGGAGCCTCAGTCCTCACCACTGGCAACATTGGAGGATGTACACACTGGGAGGATGAAAGTACACACACAGTAAAGTGCAATTTCCCGTAAAAGCACACAGAGACCACAGTCAGTCTGGGGCTGGTTTCTCCCTCTTTCTTCAGATCCCCAATAAGACACCCCACTGGCAAAGCTATAGAGTTGAGATCTCAGCTGAGTGACCAAGCCAAGACCTCCAGCACCCTCTCTATCCAACCAGTGCTTCATGTCCCTGCCCAAGTAGCTGACACACACACACACATTTTGAGATTTGATTTATATACAAACATACACACACACACCTGGGAAAGGCTGGCACAAGTTTACTAGCTATGCCCCCTTCTCCTCAGACTATAAGGTAGTTTTGACTGCCACCAGCCACTCCTTATCATCTACTTTAAGGCCCTTAGCAAAGGGTGTCCAATCTTACTGTGTAATGTTACTATTAATCCAAATGGTAGTTTGATCAAGAGCAAGGCTATTAGGAATGACCTGCACAGTGTCACCAAATAGATATGCAAGTACTATAAGAACTTAAATATCTCGAGACAGACCAGCCACAATAGAAATGTAAACTATATTTAATAATAAATAATAAAAGAATAAGACAATACTAAATATGTATTCATAATTGACTTCAGAGTTCAAAATCACAGGAAATATTTAAAACAACATTGCAGAACAGTCTCAAATAAATACAGAAAATATTTAAACTAATCTTTACTGTATTCCTTACTGAATCTAAAAGAAATTACTATACCATAGTTAATGTCCTTACAGAGCCAGCAAGGCAGATGTGGTGAGTGGGTTTTCCCAGCTAATGCTGTCAGGTCAAAGACAAATACAAAATACACTGTCTCTCTCTCTCTCAGAGAGTTTTTAAATTAATATCTCAAATATTGCTGCTGGGATACTTGCAGCATGACATCACTTTTTCTCACCTGACTTTAGTTCCCAAGCTAAATTATCATTGCTAGAGACTACCAGCATTTAGCATCTTCCTGTGAAAACACATAAACAAGGACCCTTCTTAGATCTTTTGGCAAATAGTGGACGTAAAATAATTTGCATTCCTCAACATGTAAAGACAATACAAAAAACTTCTAGTTCTAGACATTGTGTGAGTTACTACACTGAAATTGAGAGATAACATCTTTTCTTTATGGCCCAGCTATAAAGTAACTTAACCTCAACCATTCTTCTGAAGTTTTGCAAGTTAATTTCCTGTGTTTCAGTCTCCCCTGTTAAACAGTTACAATAGTGTATAAAAAATATATCTTCCGCACACGTCTATACAATATGACATACAGTTCTAATACATTTGTAACACAGGCATATGAATCGTGTTGATATTCACAAATGACACACAACCACTTACAAAATTCCAGACAGCTGTGCTGGCAGTATCTCCCTCTGTCACACTTCTGTATCTTCTTCTTCTTTTGGCTTTTCCCGGTTAGGGGTCACCACAGCGGATCACCTGTCCACTCATGATTGGCAGTGAAGTTTTACGGTGTCGAGTTGCCAGCCCGGCACCCAACCTTCCACATAAGACACATACATGCACACACTCACACCTAGGGCCAATTTGGAGTGTCCAATCAACCTACAGCATGTCTTTGGGATGTGGGAGGAAACCAGAGCACTTGGAGGAAACCAATGTGACCACAGGGAGGACATGCAGACTCCACACAGAAGGCACCCCAGCCAAGGATCGAACCAGAGAACCTCTTGCTGTGAGGTGACAATGCTAACCACTGCACCACTGTGGCCGCCCTCTGTAACACTTCTGCATAAATCATATTAATATTCACAAATTACATGTAATTATTTACAAAATTCCAGATAGCTAGACTGACAATATTTCCTTTTGTGATAAGAACATATGGTAACAAAGGATATTGAAAGAGAAGAGCTTAATATCAATCCAGCTAACTTAGAAAAACAGTCTGAAATTAAATTACCAATTCTGATTGCAACCAGAGACAAAATGCCTGTGAAAACCAAGACTAGGAATCCTACTGCATTGTCTTTTGGGGTGAACTAATTGCTACCCTGCAAGTGTGGAAGCTTTTGAAATGGTTTTATAGCTTCCAGATGCTATAATACATCTTAGCAAACTTCTATGTGTGTATGGTAACACATATGTGCAAGATTCTGGCTCAGTTGGTATTAAAGGGGGTAGTGCCGGAACTAGAAGTCAGGTGACCAGATGTATGTGATGTCATTTTGCAATCCAGCACTAAAATGTTGTTTTAATACCAGATGAGTCAGAAGCCTCAGAGCAGTCTGCTTGTGAAACCTGACAAAAAAGGACCACTCACCCACATCATCTTGCCTTCCTCTAGTTAGTGAACTAAGGGACTGTAATTCTTTAGATCAGTCAGAAAAATATAGTGAGATTAGTTAAATATTGTTTTTCTGTATCTGTGTGAATCTTTCTATCTGTGCTACTTTTAATAATTCCTGTGATTGAAACTCTGGTATTCATTGCAAATAGATATGTAGAATTTTCATGCTCTTTTATTATTTATTATTAAATATATTTAAACTGTCCATTGTGGCTGGTCTTTTAGAGAATATTTTAACCTTTGAGAGTGCTTATATTTATTTGGTGACACTGTGACCACTCTTGAAAGCCTTGTTGTACTGGTCAAACACTACCATTTGGATTAGTATTAACTTTACTCAGTATAAATGTGTACCCTTGTAAGAGCCTTAGAGTAGCTGGCTTTGAAGTGTTCTGGTGGCAGTATCTACCTTATAGTCTGGGCAGAGGGGGCATAGCTGGTAAATCTGTTCCAGCCTTTCCCAGACGTGTGTTTGAGTGTGTGTGTGTGTGTGTGTGTGTGTGTGTGTGTGTGTGTGTGTGTGTGTGTGTGTGTGTGTGTGTCAGCTACTTGGAGCTTGGAGCTGGTACATGGAGCACTGGTTTCTCAGAGAGAGTGGTGAAGGAGTTGGCTTGGAACAATCAGCTGAGGACTCAGCTCTACAGCTGTGTCAGTGGGGAGTCTTATTTGGGGTCTGGAGAAAGACAGACTGAATCC